>NW_027507764.1:585961541-586144041 GCF_037356315.1 Lithobates pipiens | reverse complement strand
TATTCCAACATGATAACCACCCCAAACACACCTCAAAGACCACCACTGCCTTGCTAAAGAAGCTGAGGGTAAAGGTAATGGACTGGCCAAGCATGTCTCCAGACCTAAACCCTATTGATCATCTGTGGGACATCCTCAAACGGAAGGTGGAGGAGCGCAAGATCTCCAACATCCACCAGCTCCGTGATGTCATCATGGAGGAAGGGAAGAGGACTCCAGTGGTGACCTGTGAAGCTCTGGTGACCTCCATGCCCAAGAGGGTTAAGGCAGTGCTGGAAAATAATGGTGGCCACACAAAATATTGACACCTTGGGCCCAATTTGTAAGTTTTCACTTAGGGGTGTACTCACTTTTGTGAGATACTGTATATACATTTATAGATATATAGATATATCTATCCATATCTATGTCTATATCTATTTATGTATATATATATATATATAGCTAGATATACACTATATTACCAAAAGTATTGGGACACGCACATGAACTTTAATGGCATCCCAGTCTTAGTCTGTAGGGTTGAATATTGAGTTGGCCCACCCATTGCAGCTATAACAGCTTCAACTCTTCTGGGAAGGCCGTCCACAAGGTTTAGGAGGGTGTCTAGGAAAATGGTGTGACAATTCTTCCAGAAGAGCATTTGTGAGGTCAGGCACTGATGTTGCACAAGAAGGCCTGGCTTGCAGTCTCCGCTCCAATTCATCCGAAAGGTGTTCTATCGGGTTGAGGTCAGGACACTGTGCAGGCCAGTCACCTTGTGGAAGGCCTTCCCAGAAGAAGAGTTGAAGCTTGTATAGCTGAAAAGGGTGGGCCAACTCAATATTGAATCCTGGGGACTAAGACTGGAATGCCATTAAAGTTCATGTGCGTGTTAAGGCAGGTGTCCCAATACTTTTGGTAATAAAGTGTGTGTGTGTGTGTGTGTGTGTATATATTTATTTATATATATCTATCTATCTATCTATCTATCTATCTATCTATATATATATATATATATATATATATATATATATATATATATATATATATATATATATATATATATATATATATATATATATATATATATATATACAGTATTTATTTTTATTATATATTTTTATATTTACAATATTTATATTATATATTTATATAATATTTATCATTAGATAATGTATTATATCCATGTATTTACATTCTAGCTATAATATTCATATTATATATTTATCACTAGAGAATTTTTTATATTTATAAATATATCAGTTTTTATAATATGTTTATTTATATATTATTTATCAGTAGAGAATTTTATCTATCTATCTATCTATCTATCTATCTATCTATCTATCTATCTATCTATCTATCTATCTATCTATCTATCTATCTATCTATATATCTATATCTATCTATATCTATCTATCTATATCTATCTATATATCTATATATCTATATATCTATATATCTATATATCTATATATCTATCGTTTTTTTATATATATAATTAAAATAGCAAAAATAAAAAAGATTTTGAAAATAAAAAAATCTTGTGGACACGAGTCTAATGAGCTCTATTGGGATTGTAAAATACCTATTTCGGATAGACTGACCTTATATTGTCTGTCTACGCATTTCAGGGTCCTTTGGAATACAGAAAGTAATAAATCGGGTGAGCGTAGAATTACAAATGATTTCCTGCCTTGTGCTACATGGATAATAAGGATGAAATCTGAATAGATGTTTAAGAATTAGGGAATAATGAGGAGTGTTTGTGATAAAGTGCCGATTGCCGAACACAATCCCGATGAAGTCCCTGAGCTAAGTCGGTGATTAATAGAACGTTCCTCTATGTTCATAAAAGAAGGACTTTTTCCTGCCGAATACAATACAAAACTTCCGAAGTGCTATAATGATGGGAACCTCCCAACTAAGAAGTTGTTGTACTTGAAGTTCATTTGTATTACAATTATCTGTAGAGGGGTTTCCACCATCCCAGTTTCATTTCTTTTATGTCTTGTTCTCAGTGTGATGTGTATTATATGTGACGTTACATATCACAGAGATCGGTGTTGTGATAATATATTGAAGTTTATTGAGATTTCCATACATCGGAGGGTTCCACCATTATTGTTAAGTTATTGATTAGTAAGTTGGCGCTGCATTTTTTTTCCTTTGTGGTGTGGGAACACATAACAATGCTTAGCGGCCTTTTACTGACACTTTTTTTAATTTACCTCCAGTAGTTTATTGTAAATAGTGGTGTGGTGATCACCTATTATACTAAACATCGGGATGTGGCATTAATAAGCAGACAGATTTCAGTTGTGCCCCACCAGGCTCCCCCCCCCCCCCCCCGGACAACGTGCCTGGCTGCTGAGTTCATCTCCCCATCCCGGCACTCAGTGTACTGATAGGCAGCACTGATTGGTAGCACTGATGGGCACTAGTTGCCACTGATAAGCAACACTGGTTGACAGCACTGATATGCACTGCTTGGTGGCACTGATTGGCACTAATTGGCAGCACTGATTGGCACTGATAGGCGGCACTTATGAGCAGCACTGATAGGTATCACTGATGGGCACTGATGAGCATTGATTGGCAGCACAGATGGGCACTGATAGCTGCACTGATAGGCAGCACTGATGGGCACAGATTGTCACTGATAGATGACACTGATAGGCAACACTGATTGGCAGCACTGATGGGCACTGATAGATGGCACTGATTGGCAGCGCTGATAGGCAGCATTGATTGACACTGGCAGCACTGATTGACACTGGCAGCACTGATGGACACTGATTGCCACTGATTGGTAACACTGATTGGCAGCATTAATGGGTACTGATAGGCAGTACTGGTTGACAGCACTGTTAACCACAGTACCACAGTACCACAGTACTGATAGGCGGTTCCGGATTGGCAGCACTGATGGGCATTGATAGGCACTGTTTGGTGGCACTAATTGGCAGCACTGATGGGCATTGATAGGCAGCACTGATGGGCACTGATTTGCAGCACAGATGGGCACTGATAGGTTGCACCGATAGGCAGCACGGATGGGCACTGATTGTCACTGATAGATGACACTGATAGGCAATACTTGTTGGCAGCACTGATGGGCACTGATAGATGGCACTGATAGGCATTACTGATTGGTAACACTGATGGGCACTAACGGGTGAAATTGATGGGCGCTGACAGGCGGAACTGATGGGTACTGACAAGCAGAACTGATGGGCACTGATAGGCGGCACTGATTGGCACAGATTGGCACTGGCAGCTGCCAGTGATGGATGGCACTGATGGGCAGCACTGGTGATGAGGTACTGACATGTATTACTGCTGGGCATTGATTGGCACTGTTATGGGCACTGATCGGCACTGTGGTGGGCACAGTGCCGATCAGTAACCATCACAGCGCCAATTGGCACTGATTGGCACTTGTGTAAGCACTGATTGGCACTTTTATTTGTACTGCCTGGTGTTATTGATGGGCACTGACTGGCAGCTGATCTGCACCTCTCAGGGGGGCTGTGCTGATAATCAATGTGCTGATTATCAGCATAGACCCCCCCCCTCCCCCAACAGGGAGAGTCGCCAATCGTCTCTCCCTCTCAACGCGAACCGAGAAAAAACATTTACCGTCTCTTCTTGGTTCACGCGATTATCAGCTGTAAATGGGCACAGCTGATCACGTGGTAAGGAGCCTCTGTCAGAAGCTTCTTACTGCAATCGGAGATGCAGTGTGTCAGAGTGACCCACAGCACCAGCGATCGCCTCGCTGTGCACCGGCATGTTACCCTGCTGGACATCATATGATGCCCAGTCAGGATAACAGAACCTCCGCCCGGCCGTCATTCTGCTATAGGCCGGGCAGCAAGTGCTTAATAAAACTCTCCATGCCTCTTACTAAATACAGTGGTGTGAAAAAGTGTTTGCCCCCTTCCTCATTTCCTGTTCCTTTGCATGTTTGTCACACTTAAGTGTTTCGGAACATCAAACCAATTTAAACAATAGTCAAGGACAACACAAGTAAACACAAAATGCAATTTGTAAATGAAGGTGTTTATTATTAAAGGTGAAAAAAAATCCAAACCATCATGGCCCTGTGTGAAAAAGTGATTGCCCCCTAAACCTAATAACTGGTTGGGCCACCCTTAGCAGCAACAACTGCAACCAAAGTAATTTGCGATAACGTGCAATGAGGCTTTTACAGCGTCCTGGAGGAATTTTGGCCCACTCATCTTTGCAGAATTGTCCTAATTCAGTTACATTAGAGGGTTTTCGAGCATGAACGGCCTTTTTAAGGTCATACCACAACATCTCAATAGGATTCAGGTCAGGACTTTAGCTAGGCCACTCCAAAGTCTTCATTTTGTTTTTCTTCAGCCATTCGGTGGTGGACTTGCTGGTGTGTTTAGGATCATTGTCCTGCTGCAGAACCCAAGTTCGTTTCAGCTTGAGTACACGAACAGATGGTCGGACATTCTCCTTCAGGATCTCTTGGTAGACAGCAGAATTCATAGTTCCTTTTATCACGGCAAGTCTTCCAGGTCCTGAAGCAGCAAAACAGCCCCAGACCATCACACTACCACCACCATATTTTACTGTTGGTATAATGTTCTTTTTCTGAAATGCAGTGTTCCTTCTACGCCAGATATACTTGGACACACACCTTCCAAAGAGTTCCACTTTTGTCTCATCGGTCCACAGAATGTTGTCCCAAAAGTCTTGGGGATCATCAAGATGTGTTGTGGAGAAATTGAGACGAGCTTTGATGTTCTTTTTGCTCAGCAGTGGTTTTCTCCTTGGAACTCTGCCATGCAGGCCATTTTTGCCCAGTCTTTTCCTGATGGTGGAGGCATGAACGCTGACCTTAACTGAGGCAAGTGAGGCCTGCAGTTCCTTGGACGTTGTTGTGGGGTCTTTTGTGACCTCTTGGATGAGTCGTCGCTGCGCTCTTGGGGTAATTTTGGGCGGCCGGCCACTCCTGGGAAGGTTCACCACTGTTCCATGTCTTCGCCATTTGTGGATAATGGCTCTCACTGTGGTTCGCTGGATTCCCAAAGCTTTGGAAATGGCTTTATAACCCTTTCCAGACTGATAGATCTCAATTACTTTCTTTCTCAATTGTTCCTGAATTTCTTTGGGTCTCGGCATGATGTGTAGCTTTTAAGGATCTTCTGGTGGACCTTACTGTGTCAAGCAGCTCCTATTTAAGTGATGCCTTGATTGTGAACAGGTGTGGCAATAATCAGGCCTGGGTGTGGCTAGAGAAATTGAACTCAGGTGTGGACAACCACAGTTATAGTATGTTTTAACAAGGGGGGCAATCACTTTTTCACACAGGGCCATGATGGTTTGGATTTTTTTTCACCTTTAATAATAAACACCTTCATTTACAAATTGCATTTTGTGTTTACTTGTGTTGTCCTTGACTATTGTTTAAATTGGTTTGATGTTCCGAAACACTTAAGTGTGACAAACATGCAAAGGAACAGGAAATGAGGAAGGGGGCAAACACTTTACCTTGGACTGTCTACTTTCCAAAAGGGGTTCATGGGGGGGGAGGGGGGTATTTGTACTATCCCGGCATCTTTGGGCCTCAACAAATGAGATCGGCCGTCATTACATCAGGATCGATAGATTTTCAAACATATCCAATCGTTTGTGTACTCTATAACTTTCCTACTAAATCATTTATAAATAAATATACACTGATTTGGGTTATTTGCAAATGTAGCACAATACATCTTGGCCTACGTTTCTGAAGAATGATTATTTATTTGCAAATTTTTATACCAGACTTATTTAGCAAAATAAAAATGAAAAACCCAGCGGTGATTAACCACTTGCTTACTGGGTACTTAAACCCCCCTCCTGCCCAGACCAATTTTCAGCTTTCAGCGCTGATGCACTTTGAATGACAATTGCGCGGTCATACAACACTGTACCCAAATGAAATTTTTATCATTTTTTTCCCACAAATAGAGCTTTCTTTTGGTGGTATTTAATTACAGCTGGGAGTTTTATTTTTTGCTAAACAAACAAAAAAAGATGCAAAAAAAAAAAATCATGTTTAATAGTTTGTTATAAAATTTTGCAAACAGGTCATTTTTCTCTTTCATTGAAATGCGCTGATGAGGCGGCACTAGTGGGCACTGATAGGCTGCACTGGTGGGCACTTATAGGCTGCACTGGTGGGCACTGATAGGCACAGTTAAGGTGGCACCAATAGGCACAGATAAGACAGTACTGATAGGCACATATAAGGCAGCACTGATGGGCACAGATAAGGCGGCACTGATGGGCAAAGATGGGCACAGATAAGATGGCATGGATGGGTGGCACGGATGGGTGGCATGGATTGTCACAGATAGGTACCACTGATAGATGGGACTGATGGGCACTGATAGGTGGCACTGATAGGTGGCACTGCTGGGCACTGATGGGCGGCATTGATGGGCACTGATGGGCACTGGTAGATGACACTGATGGGCACGGATATGTGGCATATGAGGTGCAGCACTGTTGTTGAGGCAGATTGTGGGCACAGATAGGTGGCACTGTGGGCACTGATAGGTGGCACTATGGGCACTGATGGGTGGCACTATGGGCACTAAGGGGTGGTACTGATGGGTGGCATTTTTACTATAATTAGGTTGCACTGGCAGGGGGCAGGTGGGCACTGATGACTTGGCCATGATCGGAACTGAAGTTCCTCTCACAGCCGCCGGTGATCGGCTCTGTTGTGATCACATGATCAGCTGTCATTGGCTGACAGCTGATCACGTGGTAAGGGGTCGGGATTGACCCCTTGCTCTGATCCGTGATCAGGCGAGTCTCATAGACTCGCTGATCACAGAGCGCGCCACGCGCACCCCTCAGGGGGCGAGCAGGCCGCCCGTGCACTGGACGACGTCAATAGACGTAGTCCCGGCAAAGCAGGTCCGCGCTGTAGCCGTCATTCGGCTATAGCGCAGATCTCAAGCGGTTAAATACTGTACCAGCAAAAGAAAGCTCTATTTGTGTGAAAAAAAAAAATCTCATGTGGGTACAGCGTAGCGTGACTGCGCAATTGTCATTTCAAAGTGCGACAGCGCTGAAAGCTAAAAAAAAGTGGCCTGGGCAGGAAAGGGGTTAAAAAGTGCCCAGGAATTGAGGTGGTTACCGGGCACCGTGCTGGAAAATGTTCATGTACATTTCGTGGGCAGGAAGGTGTTCAGAACGACGATTTTCTCAGCTTGGAAAATAAAAATGACTGCATATTTAATAGAATAAAATGCATGGAAAAATTCCAAAAGCCATCAACACAAATATATAAAAGGTCTCCAGTATCTGTATAAATGGATTTAGCCGTTTTTTTTTTTCCGTTTCTAAACAGCTTCTCAATTAGGCAAAACTGCCAGAATTGATATTTCCCATAAAAAAATAAAAAAAAAGATGAAATATTGATTAGGACCACCTGTAACCAGTCTGCTCAATCTTCAGCTCTATTCTGTGTGTCACCAGCTAAATAAAGCACATTATCACCTCCGATCTACACCGCCATATCTCCGATTTGATGTGAATCCCTATAGGGGACCGCTCTCCACCGTTCAGGTAAACACCAGCTGCTCTTCACTCTGACATGAAACACGAAGCTAATTAAAGTGAAAGCTGCGCCAACCACGCAGGCCCCCTCTGTCCTAGAAGAAGATTGCCACATTAGGAGGATTATTCCCCATGTCTAATCTTGTTGTTCGTTTTTGGTACTGACGCCAATGCCGACCTCATCCTGACTGGGAGGGCATTTGAGCTCCAGATGAATTATTGCTCCAATGCCATTATCACGCATTTACAAATTGCCTCTCAATATACACCGATCATCCGTGAGATTCTGACCATTGGCAAGTAAAATGGCATTTGAAAGTGTGGGGGGGGGGGGGCGGGGTGATATATTAGGCAGCAAGTGAACATGTTGAAGAATAGGCAAGTGGGAGGGACTTTGACAAGGGGCCAAATGGTAATGTCTAGAAGACTGGGTCAGAGCAACTCACAAAACTGCAGCTCTTCTGGGATGTTCCCAGTCGGCATCAGTGAGGACTGACCAAAAGTGGTCCAAGGAGGTAAAAGTGGAAATTGGGCCATAGGCAGCCAAGACTCATTGATGGGAGGTGGGGTAGGGAAGGCTCATTGATGGAGGTGGGGAGGGAAGGTTTAGTGATGGAGGTGGGGAGAGAAGGTTTAGTGATGGAGGTGGGGAGGGAATTCTCATTGAGGGAGATGGGGAGGGAAGGCTCATTGATGGAGGTGGGGAGGGAAGGCTCATTGATGGAGGTGGGGAGGGAAGGCTCATTGATGGAGGTGGGGAGGGAAGGCTCATTGATGGAGGTGGGGAGAGAAGGTTAATTCATGAAGGTGAGGAGGGAAGGCTCATTGGTGGAGGTGGGGGAAGGAAGGCTCATTGATGGAGGTGGGGAGGGAAGGCTCATTGATGGAGGTGGGGTGGGAAGGCTCATTGATGGAGGTGGGGTAGGAAGGCTCATTGATGGAGGTGGGGGTAAGGCTCATTGATGGAGGTGTGGGGGGGCTCATTGATGAAGGCGGGGGGGGGCTCATTGATGGAGGTGGGGGAGAGAAGGCTCATTCATGGAGGTGGGGGGTGTTGTGGAAATTTTATGAAGATGTATTTGATATGTATTGTCATAGTGTCTCCCAGTGTTAGTTCTCCCGCTGCCCTCTCTAAAGAGAAGAGTGGGGCAGACTGACGCTGTGTTCATTCTGCAAAGACATTATCGGTTATGAGTGGATATATGCTCCTGTCACCCCTTTGTGCCTGATCAACACATTTTGGGGGTCCGTGGCATGCCCCTGCAGATAATCTCCCATCCACAGGAAGGATTCACACCAACAGTAAAAACAGCACTCTTTGGGTGCGTTGACCGGAGACAGTGTTCATGATTCCAAGGCCAATCATAAACACTGTCCCTGCCCAGACATGCCCATAAAATTCCCCTAGTCTTCATTGATTGTTGTATAACCCATCCTGCTTGTCTGTGCTTGATTGCCTGATTTTTGAAGCCACCAGGCTTCACAAGCCTAAAGATTGCTCCCAGGATCAGGTCAGTTGGGGGAGCGATGGAGCTAAGAATGTGAGTACGATGACTATGTCTGTTTACTTGAAATGCGGGAAACAGGTTCGTACTAAGATGCATTATACCAAAAGGCTGAAAGGACACCTATTAGGAAGTCGGGAGGGAAGGCTATTAGTGCAGGAGACATGGAATATGCATAATGTATAGCGAAATCTCCACGACAGGGGAAAGGCTCATTGGTGGAGGTGGGGAGGGAAGGCTCATTGGTGGAGGTGAGGAGGGAAGGCTCATTGGTGGAGGTGGGGAGGGAAGGCTCATTGATGGAGGTGGGGAGGGAAGGCTCATTGATGGAGGTGGGGAGGGAAGGCTCATTGATGGAGGCGGGGAGGGAAGGCTCATTGATGGAGGTGGGGAGGGAAGGCTCATTGATGGAGATGGGGAGGGAAGCGGCAGAACTATAGGGGTCGCTGCAGTCGCACTTGCGACTGGGCCCTGCCGTTCTGCCGCTGTGGGGGGCCCAGGACCTGGCATCTCCCCTGCACCTCTGGCTGGCACTTTATAAAGCACTGGGGGAGGTGGAAAGCGGCGATCGGCAGCTCTATGGTGCCTGTGAGCGGCGGGATCTGCCTGGGGCTTGTAGTTCTCTCTTCCCGATTGTCAGTGTATACAGTGGAGAGGAAAGGGGAGGGGCCTATGACCCTGGCAGGTATCAGTTTCACTTTCAGTGAGTCGCTCTGCTTGTACACTGTTTCTGATACATTCCCTGGTCAGAGGCCCCTCTCTTCTCCACTGTATACACTCGGTAGAGAAGAACTACAAGCCCCAGGGAGATCCCCCTGCCTGTGGACACCATAGAGTTGCCGATCGCCACCTCCCACCTCCACCAGCCAGGTACAGGGAAACCTCTGGAAGGGGGGGTCAGCTGTCTGGGTACCCTGATGTAAAGGGGGGGCCCTCTGGGGACACTAATGTAAGGAAGGGGCCCTCTGGGGAGACTAATGTAAGAGGGGTTGCTCTCTGGGGACCCTTATGTAAGAGGGGTTGCTCTTTGGGGACCCTTATGTAAGAGGGGTTGCTCTCTGGGGACCCTTATGTAAGAGGGGTTGCTCTCTGGGGACCCTTATGTAAGGAGGGGGCTCTCTGGGGACCCTGATGTAGGGGGAGGCTCTCTGGGGACCCTGATGTAAGGGGAGGTTCTCTGGGGAACCTTATGTAAGGAGGGGGCTCTCTGGGGACCCTGATGTAAGGGGAAGCTCTCTGGGGACCCTATTGTTGGGGGGAGGCTCTCTGGGGACCTTGATGTAAGGGGGGCTCTCTGAGGACCCTTATGGAAGGGGAGGCTCTCTGAGGACCCTAATGTAAGTAGGCAGTTTCTCTGGGGTCCCTGATGTAAGTAGGAAAGTTCTCTGGGGTATCTGATGTAAGTGGGGGATCTCTGGGGACCCTGATGTAAGTGGGGGACCCGTACTCAGATATGTAATGACATACATACATACATATGTATGTATGTATGTATGTATGTGTATGCCCGCCCAAGTGTATGACTTTCTTTTCTTCGCTGCTATGGGCTCTAGTCCGAGATCTTTTGTAGACCTAGCAACAACCTTGGTGGGGGCCCTTCATGGTTTCTTGCACCGGGGCCCTGAAGATGCTAGTTACGCCTCTGGGAAGGCTCATTGATGGAGTTGGGGAGGAAAAGCTCATTGGTGGAGGTGGGGAGGGAAGGCTCGTTGATGGAGGTGGGGGGGGGGAATGCTCATTGATGGAGGTGGGGGGGAATGCTCATTGATGGAGGTGGGGGAGAAAAAGCTCATTGATGGAGGTGGGGGAGAAAAAGCTCATTGATGGAGGCAGGGAGAGAAGGCTTATTGATGGAGGTGGGGGAGGAAAAGCTCATTGATAGAGGTGGGGAGCGAAATCTCAATTATGGAGGTGGGGAGGGAAGGCTCATTGATGAAGGTGGGGAGGGAAGGCTCATTGGTGAAGGAATGGAGGTGGGGAGGGAAGGCTCATTGGTGAAGGAATGGAGGTGGGGAGGGAAGGCTCATTGGTGAAGGAATGGAGGTGGGGAGGGAAGGCTCATTGATGCAGGTGGGGGGGAAAGGCTGGCCTATGTAGTTTGGTCCAATAGAAGAGTTACTGGGGCTCAAATTGCTGAAAATGTTAATGCTGGCTCTGATAGAAAGGTGTCAGAACACACAGAGCATCGCAGGTTGTTATGTATGGGGCTGTGTAGCCGCAGACCAGTCAGGATGCCAATGAGGATCCATGTCCACAGTGAAAAGCACCTACAATGGGCACATGAGCAACAGAACTGGACCACAGAGGAAGGTGGCCTGGTCTGATGAATCATGTTTACTCTTACATCATGTGGATGGACGGGTGGGTGTGCGTCACTTACCTGGGGAAGAGATGGTGCAAGGATGCAGTATGAGAAGAAAAGCTGTCAAGGGCACGGTTGATGCTTTGTAGAATATTCTTCTGGGAAACCTTGGCTCCTGCCATTCATGTGGATGTTACATTATAGTCCATGGCTCGATGGGTCAGGGCTGTTTTGGCAGCAAAAACATTGGTGACTCAATCTTAGATGGCTGGTCATAAAGTATTGACTGATTGGTATGTAAAAAAAGAATTAGGGCAGACGCGATGACTAGATAAACAAATCTTACAACATTCTTACAGTGAAAATTGTCATACAAAATTCTTCTAGTTTATACTCAGCTTAAAAGTCTATATCATTTACTGTTGATAAAAATGAAACAACAGGAAGATAAAAGGTAGCCGGTAGCTACAGTTTATTTTCCTCTTTTGTCATTTTCATCAACAATAAATGATATAGAATCTTAGACGACTCGATTTCTCTCTGAATAGCTTTGCAGCCAAATGGATATATCTGAGTAATTACCTTGTCAAACCGGCATTGATATAAGCTCTCTCAATAATGACCTTCAAGATTCAAGAGTGTGTGTGTGTGTGACTGTACCCTGCAAGATTCAAGAGTATGTGTGTGTGTGTGTGACTGTACCCTGCAAGATTCAAGAGTGTGTGTGTGACTGTACCCTGCAAGATTCAAGAGTGTGTGTGTGACTGCACCCTGCAAGATTCAAGAGTGTGTGTGTGACTGTACCCTGCAAGATTCAAGAGTGTGTGTGTGACTGTACCCTGCAAGATTCAAGAGTGTGTGTGTGTGACTGTACCCTGCAAGATTCAAGAGTGTGTGTGTGTGACTGTACCCTGATGGCACTTTCCAGATATGCTCTGTGTTACCTGCACACAGGTGATCTGTACTGTGCCAAAAACACCTCTTTCTTCATTCTCTGGAAAACCATGGAAATTATCCTAAAATATACTCATACTGTTAGCCATCACCTTTTTCTGTTCTAACTTCCCACTTTCTCCCATAACGAGTTAGGTGGCTGTCAAATTTCAGAAACATACCTATTTTTTTTTACAACTTTTAGAGAAGTGCAAAGAGGAAACCTTGATTCCAGGGGTCAAGTCCTGGGAAAAAGTGTGGGAACTCACCCAAGATTCTCCCCCCGCACCTCAAAAATAAAAAAGCGTGTTCCCATGAGTTCCTGCAGGACTCAAGCCCTGTCCACACAGCACTGCCCTGCTCTGCCCCATTCACCCCCACCCCAGTAATGCCCACCTCTGCCCCCTTCACCCACCCAGCAGTGTCCAATTCTGTCCATTTCACCCTCCCCAGTAATGCCCACCTCTGTCCCCTTCATATCCCCCCAGCAGTGTCCACTTCTGTCCATTTCACCCTCCCCAGTAATGCCCACCTCTGCCCCCTTCACATCCTCCCAGCAGTGTCCACTTCTGTCCTTTTCACCCTCCCCAGTAATGTCCACCTCTGCCCCCTTCACCCCCCAGCAGTGTCCACTTCTGTCCATTTCACCCTCCCCAGTAATGTCCGCCTCTGCCCCTTTCACATCCCCCCAGCAGTGTCCACTTCTGTCCATTTCACCCTCCCCAGTAATGCCCACCTCTGTCCCCTTCATATCCCCCCAGCAGTGTCCACTTCTGTCCATTTCACCCTCCCCAGTAATGCCCACCTCTGTCCCCTTCATATCCCCCCAGCAGTGTCCACTTCTGTCCTTTTCACCCTCCCCAGTAATGCCCACCTCTGCCCCTTCACATCCTCCCAGCAGTGTCCACTTCTGTCCATTTCACCCTCCCCAGTAATGTCCACCTCTGCCCCCTTCACCCCCCAGCAGTGTCCACTTCTGTCCATTTCACCCTCCCCAGTAATGCCCACCTCTGCCCCCTTCACATCCTCCGAGCAGTGTCCACTTCTGTCCATTTCACCCTCCCCAGTAATGCCCACCTCTGCCCCCTTCACATCCTCCCAGCAGTGTCCACTTCTGTCCTTTTCACCATCCCCAGTAATGTCCACCTCTGCCCCCTTCACCCCCCCAGCAGTGTCCACTTCTGTCCATTTCACCCTCCCCAGTAATGTCCGCCTCTGCCCCCTTCACATCCCCCCAGCAGTGTCCACTTCTGTCCATTTCACCCTCCCCAGTAATGCCCACCTCTGTCCCCTTCATATCCCCCCAGCAGTGTCCACTTCTGTCCATTTCACCCTCCCCAGTAATGCCCACCTCTGTTCCCTTCATATCCCCCCAGCAGTGTCCACTTCTGTCCTTTTCACCCTCCCCAGTAATGCCCACCTCTGCCCCTTCACATCCTCCCAGCAGTGTCCACTTCTGTCCATTTCACCCTCCCCAGTAATGTCCACCTCTGCCCCCTTCACCCACCAGCAGTGTCCACTTCTGTCCATTTCACCCTCCCCAGTAATGCCCACCTCTGCCCCCTTCACATCCTCCCAGCAGTGTCCACTTCTGTCCATTTCACCCTCCCCAGTAATGTCCACATCTGCCCCCTTCACCCCCCAGCAGTGTCCACTTCTGTCCATTTCACCCTCCCCAGTAATGCCCACCTCTGCCTCCTTCATATCCCCCCAGCAGTGTCCACTTCTGTCCTTTTCACCCTCCCCAGTAATGTCCACCTCTGCCCCCTTCACCCCCCAGCAGTGTCCACTTCTGTCCATTTCACCCTCCCCAGTAATGTCCACCTCTGCCCCCTTCATATCCCCCCAGCAGTGTCCACTTCTGTCCTTTTCACCCTCCCCAGTAATGCCCACCTCTGCCCCCTTCACATCCCCCCAGCAGTGTCCAATTCTGTCCATTTCACCCTCCCCAGTAATGTCCACCTCTGCCCCCTTCATATCCCCCCAGCAGTGTCCACTTCTGTCCATTTCACCCTCCCCAGTAATGCCCACCTCTGCCCCCTTCACATCCTCCCAGCAGTGTCCACTTCTGTCCATTTCACCCTCCCCAGTAATGTCCACATCTGCCCCCTTCACCCCCCAGCAGTGTCCACTTCTGTCCATTTCACCCTCCCCAGTAATGCCCACCTCTGCCTCCTTCATATCCCCCCAGCAGTGTCCACTTCTGTCCATTTCACCCTCCCCAGTAATGCCCACCTCTGCCTCCTTCATATCCCCCCAGCAGTGTCCACTTCTGTCCTTTTCACCCTCCCCAGTAATGTCCACCTCTGCCTCCTTCACCCCCCAGCAGTGTCCACTTCTGTCCTTTTCACCCTCCCCAGTAATGTCCACCTCTGCCTCCTTCACCCCCCAGCAGTGTCCACTTCTGTCCTTTTCACCCTCCCCAGTAATGTCCACCTCTGCCCCCTTCACCCCCCAGCAGTGTCCACTTCTGTCCATTTCACCCTCCCCAGTAATGTCCACCTCTGCCCCCTTCATATCCCCCCAGCAGTGTCCACTTCTGTCCTTTTCACCCTCCCCAGTAATGTCCACCTCTGCCTCCTTCACCCCCCAGCAGTGTCCACTTCTGTCCATTTCACCCTCCCCAGTAATGTCCACCTCTGTCCCCTTCACCCCCCAGGAATGTATACCTCTATCCCCTTAAAACCCCTCCATAGTAACATCCTCTGCCCCCTTCACCCCCCCCCCCCTGCAATGTCCTCTTCTGCCCCCTCACATCAGTGTCCTCCTCTCTGCTGTGGCAAGGTGCCACCACCGAGACCCTTACATCAGTGTACTGCTACTGTCCTCCTGCTCTCTGCTGTGGTGAGGTGCCGCAGCCGCCAAGACCCAAGACCAAGTGTTACTGCCTTCCATTAAAAAATTGTGCCAGGCAGCGCAATTACACCATTGCGTATGCATCCGCCTGGGCACACCATGTATGGGGCGATCATGTATGAGCTTTGTAGGCTTTGGAACGGCGCATGCGCTGCCCTGCAAGACACAGCTGCTAACGGGAACATCGTTCCTGCTGTGGAAAAAGTACAGGAAGGCCGTTCCTATGCGTTCCTGCAGGACTCAAGCCGTGCTTGATTATTTTTTCAGTCTTAAACAGGTAAAGAGATCAGTAAGAAGGGATGACGCATATCACATTTTCCTCCCATGTGAGGTGTGGTGGATTCACGCACTCAATACTACGGTCCCACATGGTTTAAAGAACAGAATGGATGTCAACCTTTTCTTGAAGTAATTTATTTTTGTTACTGTTGATATTTTGTATATTGTTTGATTTTCATAAGGAATATATATGCATGACATCCTTGCTTTTAACAACATACACTATATTACCAAAAGTATTGGGACACCTGCCTTTACACGCACATGAACTTTAACGGTATCCCAGTCTTCGTCCGTAGGGTTCAATATTGAGTTGGCCCACTCTTTGCAGATATAACAGCTTCGAGTCTTCTGGGAAGGCCGTCCACAAGGTTTAGAAGTGTGTCTATGGGAATGCTTGAGGCGAATCAGTTCGCATTTGTAGCCCTATACAAATTATTCATTCATTCATTCAATGCTTGACCGTTCTTTTGCATTTGTGAGGTCAGGCACTGATGTTGGACAAGAAGGCCTGGCTCACAGTGTCCACTCTAATTCATCCCAAAGGTGTTCTATCGGGTTGAGGTCAGGACTCTGTGCAAGATCCTCCCAAACTCGCTCATCCATGTCTTTATGGACCTTGCTATTTGCACTGATCCAAATCATTTGGTGGAGGGAAAATTATGGTGTGGGGGGGTGTTTTTCAGGGGTTGGGCTTGGCCCCTTAGATCCAGTGAAGGGAACTCTTAAGGCGTCAGCATACCAAGAGATTTTGGACCATTTCGTGCTCCCAACTTTGTGGGAACAGTTTGGGGATGGCCCCATCTTGTTCCAACATGACTGTGCCCCAGTGCACAAAGCAAGGTCCATAGAGACATGGATGAGCGAGTTTCCTACACCGTCCTGTCCCCTCCTCAACGCATGTCGACATAGGGCAAGCTATACAGGCATGTGGCTATTGCCCAGCCAAGGACTTATAAGCTCGAATGTCTGCCTGGAGCTGGGGCTAAACATGGGATGGATCACTGACACCATAACCTCGTTTCCTCTCAGTGGAGTCAAATGACGTCCCAATCGACAGAGATGGCCCAAAAAAAAAAAAACTAGCCATAGTGTGAGATCGCCTCAAACTTTTATTATATAAAAATTATATTGCACTTACAACAAGCATGGATTTAAAGCTGGCCGGCTAACATCAAAACACCCATCCTCCGGGATGCAAAAAAGCGTGGTGACATCAACAGGGGAAGCCGCCGGTGATGGGTTAAGTTCTATCGACCCACCCAGGGGGTGGCATACTGTTTGCCCCGCCCACCACCAAAAACAAATTTTCACCGGCCGCCACTGAATAATATCATTGTCAGACCGCCGCCTTATTAATATAAAGCATACCAATAATAAAATAGATATTTTTATATACATCTATACAATTAAAATATGTCTTTTAATAATAGTTTACATAAAATACATAACGCACTCACTGAGAGATATTCATTTAAAACGAAATACCTCAATAGGAAAACGTTTATGTTATAAATTGCATAATATTAAATTAACTTGTTAATAAAACATTGTGAATTAATAACACTGTAAATCTAATTTAATTTTAATTCAATTTTCTGATAACTCTCTATAGAAACTCTATGTAAACCTCCCATCAGAAATTACAAATATATATATTTCATTTATATCTATTATTAATAATCAAAATTATATTTAATTATCAGTAATTAAGGAAATAACCAACTACCCACCTACATCTATAATAATCCCCCCCCCCCCCCATGGTGCTAGGCTCAAACAATACAAAGCCTACTCCATATACACTACAAGTCATAATGACCTAGTGAGCTTCAATGCAATTTATAACATAAGTTTTCTTATTGAGGTATTTTTCGTTTTAATTGAATGTGTCTCAGTGAGTGTATTATGTATCTAGTGTAATCTAGTATTACAAGATATATTTTAATTGGATATATGTAGATAAAAATATCTATTTTATTATTGGTATGTTTTATATTACTAAAGCAGGGCTCTGACAATGGCATTATTGCATCTAGATTATAAGACGGTATGTCCGTTTACCTCATCGTCCTGTGTATATATACCATCAATGGGCAGTTTTATATAGTTAAATTGCCATATTTAATAGCGCAATAGGGCGCCGCATATGACTATTATATAACGGAGCGGGTCAAGGTTACAACAATATGGCCACTGATCTGTTATTTAACTCAGCTTCACAAACCGTCCAATCAGAATCCCCCTGAGGAAGACACGTCATATCCCTGTGTCGATACGCATTGGGGAGGGGAGAGGATGGTGTTGGAACCAGCTCAGACATTTTACCTGAGCAGCTGCGGAAATGTATATGGACAAACGATCTGATTGGATGTTTTTATTCATTTGTCTACTCCATATATATATACTACAATTCATAATGACCTAGTGAGCTTAAATGCAATTTATAACATAAGCTTTCCCATTAAGGTATTTCAGTTTAATTGTATGTCTGTTAGTGAATGTATTATGTATTTAATGTAATCTAGTATTATAAGATATATTTTAATTGGATATATGTAAATAGGGATGAGCCGAACACCCTCCGGTTCGGTTCGCACAAGAACTTTCGAACGGACCGAAAATTTGTGCAAACTTTAGAACCCCATTGAAGTCTATGGGACTTGAACGAATAAAAAGTGCTAATTTTAATCGCTAATATGCAAGATATTGTCCTAAAAAGGGTTTGGGGACCCAGCTCCTGCCCCAGGGGACATGGGTCAATGGCAAAAAAATTTTTTAAAACGCCCGTTTTTTCGGGAGCACTGATTTTAATGACGATTAAAGTGAAAAAAAAAAGTGAAATATTCCTTTAAATATGGTGCCTGGGGGGGTGTCTGTAGTATGCCTGTGAAGTGCCACGTGTTTCCAGTGTTTAGAACAGTCCCTGCACAAAATGACATTTAACGACTCATTATGCCTTTGTCTTGCAGGTTTTTTTTTTTTGTTTGTTTTTTTCATCCTAGGGTTTACAACCGCTTTAAGATAAAAAAAACGTTTGTGTATAGCAGCCAGCCCAGCACCCCCCCCTAATTACTTACCTGAGCCCCATCTCTCTCCAGTGATGTCTACAAATGTCTAAGCCATCCGGGACACTCTTCCTGATTTGCTGACATACAGCAGTTGTGCCACTGGCTCCCGTGGCTGTCAATCAAAGTCAGTTAACTAATCAGGGGAGAGAGGGGTAGGGCGAGGCTGGGACATGATGTCTCAATGGACACACGGAGCTGTGACTTGGCTCCAGTGCCCCCATAGGAAGCTGCTGACTGTGGGGGCACTCAATAAGAGGGATGGGCCAGGAGCAGCAAAGAGGGACCTGAGAAGAGGAAGATCCGGGCAGCTCTGTACAAAACCAACTGCAAAGAGGAGATAAGTATAACATGTTTGTTAGTTAAAAAACAAAACAAAAAAAACAAGACTTTACGTTCAAAGAGGGGTTGGAATGATGACAGACTTAGCCAGGACAGTGGCTTTTGGAGAGGACTGGGAAACCTTTGTTTCAGCTCCCCATGTCCCTCTTATGTGTAAGTTACCCTGTGTCTATTAGGGGAACAGGGTGACCGAGCAAATAATGGACAACTACTTAATGGATGCTAAGAAAGTGGTTTGGATTACTTTAAATGGGGCAGTAATGTTTATCAACAATAGTCCTCAAGAAATCGATGATAAATTAATTCCACTGTATAAGAATGATGGAACATTGTATGAACTTTGCCTCATAGCCTATTGTAGGTAGAAGCCGGATAGTCTGTTTCTGGGGTCTCCTGCTATTGTCTGTGTATTAAGATAATACAAACTATCGAAGGATGTGTTTATACTTGTAATAATGTGTATTGTACTTTCTGAGCTACCGTGTTTCCCCGATAGTAAGACACCCCCGATTGTAAGATGTATCGGGAGTTTCAGAGGGGTCGGCTAATATATGCCGTACCCCGAAAGTAAGACATATGTCTTACTTTCGGGGAAACACGGGGGTATTGCCGCCTCCAGTGGTGTACTAAGAGTGGGGCGGGGGGTGCGGGCCGCACCGGGTGCCACACCCTGGGGGGGGGTGCCAGGCCAGCGCCCTCCCCCTCCGACTGAAGAGACAGCGCCGTTCTAATCAGTCTCGGGCAGCGGCTGTCACTCACAGCCGAGCAGAGTGAAGGCGCCTCCCCCTCCTCTTGTATGGCTACACAGTGCTGTCCATGAAGGAGAAGGAGGGGGAGGCGGCTTCACTGAAAAGTAACAAAGTAAGACATAGTGGGGCATTTGGGGATAAAAAGAAAGTAAGACACTGTCTTACTTTCGGGGAAACACGGTAGAAGCCAGCAAGTTCGACTTGGAATGAGACCTTTGATCCTTTCATCCTTTCATCCAGGTGGCTAATTAACATAATGTTTATAGTATATATCAGTTGTTGTAATTATATTCTTGAGTGCAGTTTGTATTGTTAGGGTAATATGATTAGGAGGGGGGTGTCCTCCTCTGGGATATAAAAGTATTTCAGACTTGTTTGGTATCTGGTTAGCCTTTGGTGGCCATCTCTGCTCCCACTGAGCCCTGACATTATTTCCATTTAGCACACCCCAATGTCAATTCCGCTTCCTGGGTGGAATTGAAGGCAAACGTGGCGTTGGGACTGACCACATGGATATGGTTTAGGCAAACACCTATGCAGGTGTGTTTGGGCGTCGTTTTGGCACCCTTATTATGCATTTGATTTTTGTATTGGCCAGTTGAGAGATGGCCCACCCAGTTCCCCAGTGACCATCCCCCTTTTTGGATCCCTTAAGGGCAGGTCTGTGTGGTGGTTGCTGTGCTGGACTAGTGGGCTCTCGGGAGACCCAGACACACACCTCCTGCGAAGCCTCTTTGATGCCTTAGGTATTAGTGCAGATTTGTCCATACGTGACGGACCGGATATTCATTTGAATACTTCCTGCTTTGGGGTGAGATGTACATTGTTTACTTTGCTCAATGTTGATTGTTTGTATGGCTTTTTTGGTGAAGATATATTTACTTTTACTCCTGTCTTGGCTGTGGTCTGTAGGTGCATCGAATCTGATTGATGTTGTATCTAGACGTGCGCACCTAGCTCGCTTTTTACCCACTAGAGCTTGAACCAATGTGTTTTTGCCACCCCTCTATGCAGGTGAGTGCAGCAGTGTTCGTGTACTTTGACCACCTTAAGTGCAATTGGTAACACGGCTATATGGCTAGTGAAATGGGAACCCTGGTCTATTGATATATCTTCTTGATTTATTCCAATTAGGTGTGCATTTTATCATAATCTACACCATACATGTCGACCAAGTCTCATATATGCTCCATATCAGTGAGGTGGAGTGTCTTCTCTTTTCTGGGTTGTCCCTTAGCCTGAACACATACAATTATATAGGTATGCCTTTGTGATGTGATGTTTTAAATGTGGGTTGGATGGTCGGGGGGGTATTTGACTTTCCTTCTTTTTTTTTCTTGACTGGGGACAGCTTATTATGTGTTTATATGTTATGTTTGATTGTATGTTAATATAAAATGCCTAACTATGTCTTGTTTGTATATAGACCAGATGTTTTGTGATTCACATATGGAGGATTAAGCCTTGAAGAAGCGGCATTACCCACGAAACATGTTGGCAGATCCCGTACAATTCATGTGATACCATATCTGATATTTTTGTGATGTGTTCTCTACATATATTTGGGCTTTAGGTGCCCTATTTGCCTCTTTTTTTTTTATGAACACTAGATTTATTAATAAATAAACTTTTTTATCTTTATAATTATGATTGGTGTACATATATGTTTTATCTCAACCATGGGGACTACCATTAAAAAGCCCATCTTCTATAATACCTTTCCTTTCTAATATATGCCGGGCTGGTGTCCCCTAGGTGTGGAGTGTGTGGAACATTGGTTTCCCTCTCTATTAGGCCCTCACTCTAACAAACTTTTATCATATAAAAGTATGTGTCTGAGTTTCAAATAAAGAGTCCCAGCTTTGAAGCCAAACGAGTCCTGCCTAGTTCTTGGTTGCAATATGTGGCTATAATATCTGATATTTATGTTCAGGCTGGAGGAAGCTGTATATGACGGAAGAACTCAAGCTGAGTGTAGGACTGGTTCTGTTACAGAGATTTTAATGTGAGTGATAACTTGGATACCTCTATAGGAAGGTCTAACCTCTTTATTCCTGCCCTAAAACATTTTAGAAAAACACTTCAGAAGCTTCACCTAAGAGATTGTTGAAGACAATACAACACATTAATTTCTTGTAACCTCCATGAGAGCGAATGGACCTGACCCCTAAATGATAAATTCCTTGATGACTGACTACCTCCACAGACACTGAAACAACAATTGATAAATGTTTTCTAGATGATACAATAGGGGGTGTCTGAGTGTGTTCCTTGGGAAAGTTACAAGGCAGTAGTATGGGAACAATGTACATCTCATGGATCCCGTCTCACAAACGAAAACATGTCCGAAGAACTGCAGCAACTTATGTCTGAGATCCTACTGAAAACAAATATTTCCTTGCTTTCCATCAAAGCTAACACATTGAATGATCTATGGCAGTGATGGCGAACCTTGGCACCCCAGATGTTTTGGAACTACATTTCCCATCGTGCTCATGCGGGCTGAAGTGCAGTGGAGCATCATGGGAAATGTAGTTCCAAAACATCTGGGGTGCCAAGGTTTGCCATCACTGATCTATGGTGTAAATTGTCTAAGCTTCTTTAAAACAAATACAAATGGAAACTCGAATTCACATCTCAAAAAATTATTGTTTTTTTTAAATAAAGTGGCAAAATGTTGGCAAGAGCTTTGAGAAAATGAAGGGAGGTTTTTCATATTCATAAACTGGTCTCTCAGGTGAATCAGTTCTTCAGAGAAATAAGTCTGAATTTTACTCCCTAAGAATCTATTTAGTTCCGAAAGGATAGAAGGGCCAAAATCAGAGATTATTTACCAACTGTATGGTATCCTAAATTTCCTACCCTCACTTTGGAAGACCTAGAATGACCCATCTCAGCAATTGAAATAGAATATACCATGAAATCGCATCCCAATGGAAAGAGTCCCAGGCCAGACAGGCATACCATAGCTTACTACAAGAAGCAATTAGCTGTCCTTTTGAACCTCATAGCCCCTGTACACACGGGTCGGACACTCTGCCAACCAAATCCATCAGATTTTGTCCGACGGATTGTGTCCGAAAACTGTTGCATACACACAGTCGGACCAAGTTGTCGGAAAATCCGATCATTCAGAACGTGATGACGTTATTTAGTTACGATAGGACTACGTTCAGGCTAGTAGCCAATAGCTTTGGTCTAGGAATTTGATCTGAGCATGCGTGGCACTTGGTCCGATCTGAATTCTCTACACATGATCGGAGTATGTCCGATCGGACCAGTTGGTCGGAAAATATTTCCAACATGTTGGAAAATTGGGTCCGACGGATATTCCGACGGAATCAGTCCGATGCATACCACACACAGTCAGATTATCCGACAACACGGTCCGATAGGACACATTCTGATGGATTCTCCGACCGTGTGTACAAGGGCAAACAGTATCTAATTATGCCCCAGTGTCTATGATATTCATTCCTTGTAACCCCCTTGAGAGCAAATGGACCTGGCCTCTAAATGATAAATTCCTTGATGACATGACTACCTCAGCAGATGCTCAAACAACAACTGAAATGCTTCCTAGCTTTCAGGGTGGCCATTGAGTGGAAACAAAGATGGGCAAATTCATGAAACCAGGGGAAGTTGTCCTTGTTTTAGCAGGATGCCATGCAGGCCGCAAAGCTGTCATTGTAAAGAACATTGACGATGAAACCTCTGACCATCAATACAGCCACGCCCTGGTTGCTGGCATTGATCGCTATCCTTGTAAGGTGACCACCACTATGGGATAGAGGAGAATTGCCAAGCAATTTAAGATCAAGTCATTTGTGAAGGTGTACAACTACGACCACCTCGTACTCTCTTAATATCCCTCTTGACAAAGCTTTGGTGGACAAGGATGTTTTCAGGAACCCAGCTCTGAAACAGAAAGCCAGAAGGGAGGCCAAAGTAAAATTTTACGAAACGCATAAGCCCTTGTACACACGGTCGGAGATTCCGATGGAATGTGTCCTATCGGAGCGTTTTGTCAGATAATCCGATTGTGTGTGGTATGCTTTGGACTGTTTCCGTCGCAATATCCGACGGACCAAGTTTTCCAACTTGCCGGTAAAATTTTCCAACAAAATGCTCCTATCGGACATACTAAGATCATGTGTAGCCTACTCCGACGGACAAAGTGCCACGCATGCTCAGATCAAATTCCTAGACCAAAACGTTATGTACAATCGGATTTTCCGACAATTTAGTCCGACCGTGTGTATGCAACATCACTTCCAGACCTCTTCCGGAATTAATCCGTCGGAATTACTCCGACGGATTTGGTTGTCGGAATCTCCGACCGTGTGTACAAGGGCTAAGACAGGCAAAAACAAGTGGTTCTTCCAGAAGCTGTGGTTCTAAAGAACTGTTCATTTTGTATACCAATAAATGTCTTGAAAAAGGTAAAAAAATAAAATTCTTCCTAGATAGTACCACAGAGGGGGTGTCTGAGTACGTTCCTTGGGAAGGTTGTAAGGTGGAAGTACAGGGACAACTTACATCTCAAGGGTCTTGTCTCAAAAAAGAAAGGTCAGAAGAACTGCAGCAACTTATAGCTGAGATCCTACTAAAAGCAAACGTTCCCTTGCTCTCCAAAGAGGCCAATAGTCTAAAGGATCTAATAATAAATGCTTCCTACATAATACCACAGAGGGGTGTCTGAGTGTGTTCCTTGGGAAGGTCATAAGATAACGAGGATAGATTACATCTCACCAATCCCATCTCGAAAAAGAAAGGTTTGAAGAACTACAACATTCTGAGATCCTACTGAAAACAGAACACAAGAATCCCTTACTCCCAACTAAGGCCAATAAACTAAATAATCTAAGCCCTTCTGACAACCGGATCCGTTGGATTTTGTCCGAAACTGTTGCATACACACGATCGGACAAAGTTGTCGGAAAATCCGATTGTACATAACGTGATGACGTTATTTCTTTACGACAGGGACTACGTTCATGGCTAGTAGCCAATAGCTTTGGTCTAGGAATTTGATCTGAGCGTGCGTGGCACTTTGTCCGTCGGAGTAGGCTACACATGATCGGAGTATGTCCGATTGGACCATTTTGTCGGAAAATTTTATGGACAAATTGGAAAACTTGGTCCGTCGGATATTCAGACGGAAACAGTCCGATGGAGACCACACACAGTCGGATTATCCGACAAAACGGTCCGATAGGACACATTCCGTCGAAATCTCCGACCGTGTGTACAAGGGGGGGGCTAAGGGGCAAATTGGCTAAACTTCCTTATAACAGATACAAGGAAAAATGCAAATTCATCTCTCACAAATTGAGATTTTTTTGGAAATAAAAGTGTCAAAAATGTTGGCAAGAGCTTTGAGAAAACAAAGTTAGGTTTGTCATATTCATAAACTGGTCTCCCAAATGAACCAATTGTTCAGTGGAATAAGTCTGAATCTTACTCCCTAAAAATCTTTTTAATTCAAAATGAATAGTAGGGCCAGAACCAGAGATTATTCACCAACTGTATACTATCCTAAACTGCCTACCCTCATTTTAGAATACCTAGAATGACCCATATAAACAAATTAAATAGAATCTCCTCCCAATAGAAAGAGTCCCGGGGCCAAAGCATTGTACCATGGCTTCCTACAAGAAATGACTAGCTTCCCTTATTAATTCCCCCCCCCCCCTGTGTAAATACTAAATAAGGAAACCCTTCCCTAAGAAGCCCTTCTAGCACACATCACAGTCCCTCCCAAAGAAGGCAAGGATTATACCCTTTGCTAGAACTTTAGACCTATTTCCTTCTTAAAGCGGGAGTCCGCCGGGAGTCCGCGTTTTTTTTTTTTTTTTTAAAAGGCAGCAGCTACAAATACTGCAGCTGCTGACTTTTAAAATAATGACACTTACCCGTCCAGCGCGCCCGCGATGTCGGCACCCGAAGCCGATCTCTCGATCGTCTCTCGGGTGCTGCCGCCGCCATCTTGGGTATGGGAATCAGGAAGTGGAGCCTTTCGGCTTCATTTCCCGGTTCCCTACTGCGCATGCGCGAGTCGCGCTGCGCAATAAGGATGGACCCGCTGCCTCTGGGATCCGTGTGTTTCCCAGCAGGCAGCGGGGGACTTTCAGAAAGGGGCGTAATCTACGCCCCTTTCCGCAGAGAGCTATCCCGGAAGTGGGTGCAGATACCTGTACTGTACAGGTACCTGCACCCCCCTCCCCCCTGAAAGGTGCCGATTGTGGCGCCGGAGGGGGGGAGGGTTCCGATGAGCGGAAGGTCCACTTTAGGGTGGACCTCCGCTTTAAACCCATTTATAGAGAAGATAACAAGAGTAACAGGCTAAGGTACCCAAGTAGAACATCTTATTTAAAAAAAAAAAAAACACTTATTTTTATGAATTATTAGTATCACATTAACATTACTGACAAAATTTAATTAAAAACATTTAAATTGAAATATATATTTCATATAATAAATATGTGTTTACTTCTAAGCCCCAATACTTATGGCTATCCCCACCCAGCACACATTAGCTGTCTTGTTGACACTATATTCTATCATATAGTCATAGGACTCAATGTAACAATACTAAAAAATAAAAATAAAAAAATCTATCACGCTAATGTTGCAGTGGAATGGAGATCTCTCTTAACAGGTTTCTCGGCAAAAGCTTTTTCAGGAGTGCGATTGGGGCTATTTTTACACAAAATGTAAAAAGAATATATAGTTACCACAAAACTTTTTTTTTTTTTTTTTTTTTTTTTACACTTATTGTTGTCTAAAATGTAATACAATATTCATTACATACTTTCATGGCTGAAATCTCAGCCAGAGCATAGTCGTTAAAAATATATCTCACAGGGCAAGCGTAGGAGCACCAGAAGAAAGAAAATTCGACACCCAAGGTTGGCCACAGACTCACATGGGTTCTGATGAGATAATAAATCATATAATGTACATTATATATTATATTGGGGGTGCCACCCATTGGGCGGATACTGTGCTCACCATACTGCGGGGGTATATTTGGGCCTTGGGGTGAATCTTTGGGCCTTGGGGTTGTTTGACCATCTATGGGTGGGAGAGGGATCTTGAGAGCGGATCCGTTAGATTTAAATCGCCTGATAATACCATGTAGCATGTTATATTTCTCTTATTGGGATTTATTGAAGAAATTGTAATTATTCAAAAAAAAAAAATGTTCTGTTTGTTTTCTCTATCCTATAGTACAGAGGTGCTCAACCTGTGGCTCTCCAGCTGTTGCGGAACTACAAGTCCCATGAGGCATAGCAAGACTCCGACAGCCACAAGCATGACACGCAGAGGCAGAGGCACGATGGGACTTGTAGTTTTGCAACAGCTGGAGAGCCACAGGTTGAGCACCCCTGATAGTATCTTTCAATTCTTGGTCACGTCCTATTCCCCTGAGGAAGCCAATGCTTTGGCGAAACATGTAGGGAAGACCTGACCCGACAGCATACCAAGGCCCATACCATTCTGGCCCTGCACTGAGTTTTGATGTGCTTCCCAAAATTTAAATGAATACCTTTATTTACATGTATAAAGATTTTTTGATATGTTGTAATAAACTATATATTTTCTTAAACTGTTATCTACTTGAGTCGCTGGCACCGCAATAATCCCCATTTCCTCAAACTCCCACTTTTGTACATTTTATATTGTCTTACCTAGCCCAATGGTTCATTGGACCCTTAAAAAATAACTTTTTTGAATGTCTTTATACTTGTATTCAAAAATAAAATAAAATAAACTTGTGTGTTTTTTAAAAAATACAGTTTATTTTTAATTCGCAAGTCAACCATTAATTAAACGTAAAGCTTAATCACAAGTAACGATAAAAGAATAAAACAGCCAAAAAAAAGTATGATGCACTGCAAATCTAGAAATTAATTGTGGGGTTTTTATTTTATTTTTTATTTATTTTTTGTTTTTGTTTTTTACTGACCTTAAATTTTAAACTCAAGTTCTTAAAAAAAAAAATCCACACACTTTTTTTTCAAATATTTAACCAATTCAAAATTAAAAACCAACATTTAAATTGTGTGTGGTTTTTAACACAATTTGTTTTCTCTTCTTTTCTTTTATTTCATTTTATTTTATTTTATTGGAATTATACAAAATATAAGAGCAATACAGATTTCACACACATGTGAAAATGTATACATTAAGACGTGAAGTATACAGTAGTATGAACATATGTATATAAAACAAGGAACAGGGTAATCACGGAAAGAAAGAAGCTGTGATGATAAAAAAAAAAAAAAGACAAAACAAGATATAATAAGTATATCGTTCATAAATATTATATGTGCAAACAGAGAGGGTAGACAAATAATAATACGAGGACACGTGATCAATAAAGGAACCACACTTTAATTTTCATTTGCAGATTCATCATTAAATCAACATTAAGCTCAATCAGAATTAATATGAGGATAAAAAGTGGCAATGATGTACTGCAAAGCTCTGAAAAAGTAATAATCCAAAATAAAATATTTAATCCAAGTTGATCAAAGTCAAAAATTAAACTTATATACTTTTTTTATTAAATTTTTTTAAATAAAGTTTAATTTCCATTTATAAGATAACAACTACTAATTTAAGCACAATCATAAGTAGGAGTAAAAGGATAAAACAGGAAAAAAAAAAAAAAGTCAGAGCTAGAAAACAAAATCTGCTGAAAGCTGGAAATGTGCCATTGTGCTTGTTTTTTTTTTTTCTTTTTACTGGCTATAAAATTGAATCAATAAAAGCAATTGAAAATAAATCTATACATGTTCTTTCTAAATGTTTAATCCATATAAAATTAAAGATAAAATTGAATTAGTTTTTTTTTTTTTTTTAAACACAATTTAATTTTCATTTGCAAGTCGACCATAAAAAAAAAAAAAGAAGCTTCATCAGAAGTAATAATGTGAGGATAAAGTAGGCGAAAAAATTCTGATATATTGAAAAAGTTGGAAAAAAATTGAAATGTTGCATTGTGCTTGTTTTTCTGTTTGTTTGGGTTTTTTTTTTTTTATTATTATTATAATCTATTTATTTTATTTTTCTTGCCTTTTAAGAGGAACTTCAGTATTTAAAAAAAAAATAAAAATCAGCAGGTACAAACACTGTACCTGTTTTTTTTTTTTTTTTTTAAAGCACACAATCATGAGCCTTGGAGTCCAGTGGTCTTCACCAGGGGGGGGTCGTTTTTCACTTGCCCTCGGATCCGGGACCCCGGCGCTTCCCATCTTGGCTGTGTGAGGCGGATGTGACTTCCTGCTGTTTCACAGACAGCCGGCTCCCCACTGCACATGCGCAAAATCGTGCTGCCAGGGGCGGACTGACAACTCATGGGGCTCCCGGGCAATAGGAGATTATGGGGCCCCCAGGCAATAGATTATGGGGCCACACAGTATACACACACACACACACACACATACAGTATACACACACACACAATATACACACACAGTATACACACACACACACACAATATACACACACATACACACACTGAAAAGGTACTGGAGAAGCGGGGCAGTGCCGGGTGTCCGAATGGTCAGTCTGCCCCTGCGTGCTGCCCTGTAGTCTCCTCGGGCTTGTAACATGTCCCAGGACGTTGCGGGGAGGGCAAGCTCCCTAAAAAAAAAAAAAATTAAAATATATTAGGCGAAGGGTTTGGGGGGGGGGGGGAGGCAGATTAGTGGTGCTCTCACTTTAAACTGAAGGTCTGCTTTAAAATTTTATTTCAAGTGTATGAAAAGAAATTTGCACATTCTTTTTTTTTTTTTTTTTTTATATATTTAATCCAAACAAATCAAAGACAAAAATGAAACTACTGTGCTTTTCTTAACAATACATATTTTAATTTCCGTTCACATTAATTTATCAACTTTAAGCATGATCAAAAGTAACAATACAAGGATATAATAGTAAAAAAAAAAAAAAGTCTGATATACTGCAAAGCTTAGAAAAAGCCATTATAATGGTTTCATTGTGCCTATTTTTTTTTTTTTTTAACTTAAAATGTATTGTTAAGGTATTGAAAGGAATCCACATGTTTCTTTTTTATATTTTCATATTTAATACAAATTATGAAAGAAACAATAAACGTCTGTGTTTTTTTTTTTATTATTAAATTTAATTTAATCTTTGTTTCCAAGATAACTAATTAATAAACTTTGAGCATAATCAGAAATAGCAGGCAAAAAAAAAAGTTCAAATAATTAAAAATAATAATTACTGAAAAGCTGGTGAAAACAGGGAATGCTCCGCTGTGCTTGGCTCTTTTTTTCTCTCTCTTTTTTTTTTTTTTTGTAACAAACTTAAAATTTTATCTCAAGCTATTGGTAATAATTCCATACACAGGTTATTTTTTCTTGGATCTGATTCGAGTGTTGTAGGGTTGGATTTTATCCATCAGGGTTTACTTCCTCTTGAACAGTGCAATAGATTAGGCACCAGAGATGAACCCAGTGCATTCAGCAATCAGTACTCAGAAACAAATTTGGCCAGACACCCCCCCTGCCGTACAAGCTCATGCAATAAAGGGGCGTGGCTATTACTCAGCTCTGCCACCACAGGGTACTGCAGTATGAGGGCAAGAAGCTGCATTTTAACTGAGAGAAATGGATGCTTTGCACGGGATGCAGTCTGTTGGCGAAATCTCCGCAAGGCTGGCAGCTACTAGCTCTGCCTGATTGCTGTAGTGTGTCAGCTACTGAAATTTACGCACAAGGGTCTTTGGAAATGGGAAGACGGGGGATGTGGCAGGAGTTCTCTTTTACCTGGCTATACACATTCAAGGCCAATTGGACTAGATCCAACAGCAAAAATTCCTTTAGACAATCCATACTAAGCATGTCCTCTTGGGTCAGCCATTCTTAACTATGGTTCCGTGTAACCCCAGGGTTCCTCAAGAGGTGCTAGGGGTTCCTTGAGCTGTGGCCTGCGTAATGGTGCCTGCCTAGTTCCTAGGACCGCCATTGGGGGGGCAGCCCCTATACATGTAGGGACCTGGGCATCCTGAGAGGCCTGAGCAGTGGGCCCCGAGCAACAAGTTGTTGCCTGGTATTTCACCACTGTGGAGAGGCCCACCGCTAGCCACTTCTTCTAGTTTTGATATCACCACTGCCACTGAACAAACCAAGCCTCCCTCCCCCACCACCATCACCACTGCTATTCATCTCATTCCCCCATCACCATTACCGATGCCACTGATTCCATCCCCCCCACCGCCATCACCACTGCTACTGATGCCATCCCCTCCCACCATCATCACCGCTGCCAGTTATCCCATCTCCCCCACCACTATCACCGCTGCCACTGATCCCATCCCCCCACCACCATAACCACTGCCACTGATGCCACTCCCTCCCACCGCCATCACCACTGCCACTAATGCCACCCCCTCCCACCACCATCACCGCTGCCACCGATCCAATCCCCCCCACCACCACCATCACCGCTGCCAGTGATCCCATTCCCCCCACCATCATCACCGCTGCCACTGATCCAATCCCCCCCACCACCACCATCACCGATTCCCCCTTCCCATCCCCCCTACAAGTGGGCGAAATCGGTGGGATGGCCATTGGGCAGGCCCTGGGGATTGTTGGTGGCCCGATGGTTGCCCTGCTAGTTCCGGGTCCAATGCCACTTAGCAGAGCCAGCATAATGGTTGCCAGAATGCTATCCTGTCAATCCTGCAAGTCTGTGGTTCTCAACTTCTGTCCTCAGGACCCACTAAGGGGCCAGGTTTGCAAGATAATGGAAATACATCACAGGTGATAAAATTTGCTGCTCAGGGATTGCCGTATTCTAGTCTGCATCTCCCCCAAGGTAATACTTAAAATCTGGCCTGTTGGTGGTTCCTGAGGACAGGAATTGAGAACCATTGCTGTAAGGGGTGCATTTTTCCCTCGCTTACCACCACCAATGTAAGGGGAATTTTCCCAATGAACTCCCAATGGATTGATCTTACCAGGGTTTCCCTGGGACCTAAAAATTATTTCAAAGGATTCTCCGGGGTAAAAAGGTTGAGAAAGGCTGCTTAGAGCAACGAATCATGAATATTTATGGGCATACACGTAGGAGGGGAAGTGTCACAGTCAGGGGTCTGGCTCAGAGACCAGTAGCTATAGCAGTAGAGAGGATCCCCTTGACCAGCTGGATAAGTGAACAAGCAGGTCACCCTGACAGATGATGTTGGCTCAACCAAGACGCAGGGTCTAATTACTTAAGCTGCGTACACACGTAGCCGTCTGTTCGACGTACTTAGTCTGGCGGACTTCCCGTCAGACTGTACGTCGGACTTTCCGAACGGGCTACTTGCCCACACACGGCACTTTTTCAGCGGACTAATACGGCGTACTAAGTCCGCCGTACTATCCACCCTACTTTTGAAATGAAGGGACTCGCCCACACACGCGGAGGAAAGTCCGCTCATTTCGAGCGCGTCTCCAGGTAGGCGGGGCCCGCGAAGGAGACGTCGCTGGCCCCGCCTGGTATGGAGTTAAAGGGGAACCCCAACGCCGAAAAAAATCGGCGTGGGGGTCCCCCCAGGTCCACATCAGAACCTTGTCCGAGCACGCTACCAGGCCGGCCAGGAAAGGGGGGGGCGCGCGATCGCCCCCCCCTCCAGAGCCGTACCAGGCCACGTGCCCTCAACATGGGGGGTGCCTTGGGGAAGGGGGGCCACGTGGCCCCCCCACCCCAAAGCACCTTGTCCCCATGTTGATGAGGACAAGGGCATCTTCCCGACAACCCTGGCCGTTGGTTGCCGGGGTCTGCGGGCGGGGGGCTTATCGGAATCTGGGAGCCCCCTTTAATAAGCGGGCACGCGGCGACTTATATAGGGACAAGGGGCGTGGTGACCCCGCCCCCTTACGATGTCACAGTCCCGGAGGATGCTGGGACTGTCGCCATGTGACATCAACCCATGTGACATGAACCCATGTGACATCCACCGAAGACCCCACCCCTTGTCCCTATATAAGTCGCCGCGTGCCTGCTCCCCATCATTGTGAGCAGAGGACTCGGCGAGGCAACATCTGAAGAAGAAGAAGAGAAGAACAGAAGAACGGAAGGCGGCGGCGACAGCGACAGAAGACCGGGCCACCGCCTGTAAAAGAGCTAGAAGAAGGCGCGGTGGCCCGGCAGAAGAACCGAAGAGGGGGACAAGACCCCCGAAGTCGGAAGAAGAGGCCGGCGGCGAGGAAGAAAGTCGGGCTCCTCCGCTAGCAAAAGAGCTAGAAGAAGATAGTGGAGGAGTCAGGCGAGAAGACCCCCGAAGACGGAAGACCCCCGGAGCTGTGCAATAAATTATTTTATCTCGTGTGTTGTGTTTTTTTTTGTACTTTTATTTTACAGGTGAATGGGTAGGGGTACATTGTACCCCATACTCATTCACATAGGGTGGGGGGCCGGTATCCGGGGGCCCCCTTATTAAAGGGGGCTCCCGGATTCCGATAAGCCCCCCCCCCCGCGCAGACCCCGACAACCAACGGCCAGGGTTGTCGGGAAGAGGCCCTTGTCCTCATCAACATGGGGACAAGGTGCTTTGGGGTGGGGGGGCCGCCCGCCCCCCCTCCCCCAAGGCACCCCCCCATGTTGAGGGCACGCGGCCTGGTACGGCTCAGGAGGGGGGGGGCGCCCGCTCGTCCCCACCCCCTTTCCTGGCCGGCCGGGTAGCGTGATCGAATAAGGGTCTGGTGTGGATCTGGGGGGGACCCCCACGCCATTTTTTCGGCGTAGGGGGTTCCCCTTGGAATCCATACCAGACCTAAGGGCCTGGTATGCTCTCGGAGGGGGGAACCCACGCCAAATTTTTTTTCCGATTACATAACGGGCGTGGTTTATGATAAGTGGGAGGGGCCATAATGATGGGCGGGGTCATGATGGGCGGGGTCTGGCGCCCCCCAATCCAAAAACTTCACCAGCCGCCACTGGTTTCCGGTACATCTGCTCTCACTGTACACATGATGCCACACAGGTATATAAACCATTTAAACCATAAACAAAAACTTGCTTTTTGGCTTTTTAGTGAATTATTTGAGCAGCACTACACAGTCCAAAGGATGGCAGGGTGTGACAAATACTGTGGGTACTCTCTTCAGTATATCAAAGAGTCTTTCTAATGCCGCATACACACGACCGGACTTTTCGACACCAAAGGTCAGACGGAACAAATCCATTCAATCGTGTGTGGACTCCATCGGACCTTTGCTGTCCAAAAATCAGACGGACTTTAGAAATAGAACACGTTTCAAATTTTTCCACCGGACCCAGTTCCTATCGAGAAATCTGCTCGTCTGTATGCTGGTCTGACGGACGAAAACGGACGCTAGGGCAGCTATTGGCTACTGGCTATGAACTTCCTTATTCTAGTCCGGTCGTATGTCATCACGTTCAAATCCATCGGACTTTGGTGTGATTGTGTGTGACCAAGTCCGTTCGTTCAGAAAGTCTGTCGGAACTCCGCCGAAAGTCCATCGGGAAGACCGTCGAAGCTATTCCATCTAAAAGTCCGGTCGTGTGTACAGTACGTGGCTTCAGAGGTACAGTATATGGCCCACTAATGGTCTCTCCAATCTTCCTAATGTCAGGCTTTCCGCTAACCTCCAATTTATTGAAATAGTTTGCCCAAAAGTAGGAAGCCCCCTGAAGGGTACATATGGCCTGCTACCACTTCTTGCTGGAGCTCTCTAAGATCCTCGCTGTTCTTCTCATTCCCTTTACACCATAACAGCTCCACCCCTAGTTTATGCAGGCAAGGAAAGGAGAGAAAACCCACAACCTCTGCTGTGTTTGGCAGTATCTCTTCTTGATGAGCCCGCCTTAGAGGCTTAACAGCTCCCTGGAAAATTCCTTGGACAATCTTGTCTTGAACCTTGTTTCAGGTGAACCGTGTACTCTTTGCTCCTCCCATGAACTTTCATGCCTTTACACTTCCTGTTTGCCAGATTATTGTGCTCTCTCCAGCCAATATCTTGCTCTTATCACTTCTGCTGCCATCTGTATCATTGGTACCACTCGTTCCTCGACTACACTTCCACTTGATCCCAACCTGCGACCACTTTTACCGACCTTTGGCTTGTTGCTCATCTAAACTTCTACTTGAACCAGGGGTCAAGTCCTGGGGAAAAAAGTGTGGGAACTCCCACCCAAGATCCACTCCCCCACCAAAAAAAAAAAAAAAAAAGATACGCTCATATGCATATATATATATATATTTCACATAAAATACAGTGACTGCAAATGCGACATGCTACAAGAGATGACCAGACTGCGAATGTGACTACAGGAGATGACCAGACTGCGAATGCGACTACAGGAGATGACCAGACCGGGAATGAGACTACAGGAGATGACCAGACTGCGAATGCGACTACAGGAGATGACCAGACTGCGAATGCGACTACAGGAGATGATCAGACTGCGAATGCGACTACAGGAGATGACCAGACTGCGAATGCGACTACAGGAGATGACCAGACTGCGAATGCGACTACAGGAGATGACCAGACTGCGAATGCGACTACAGGAGATGATCAGACTGTGAATGCGACTACAGGAGATGACCAGACTGCGAATGCGACTACAGGAGATGACCAGACTGCGAATGTGACATAGTACAGGAGATGACCAGACCGGGAATGAGACTACAGGAGATGACCAGACCGCGAATGCGACTACAGGAGATGACCAGACTGCGAATGCGACTACAGGAGATGATCAGACTGCGAATGCGACTACAGGAGATGATCAGACTGCGAATGCGACTACAGGAGATGATCAGACTGCGAATGCGACTACAGGAGATGACCAGACTGTGAATGCGACTACAGGAGATGACCAGACCGGGAATGAGACTACAGGAGATGATCAGACTGCGAATGCGACTACAGGAGATGACCAGACTGTGAATGCGACATAGTACAGGAGATGACCAGACCGGGAATGAGACTACAAGAGATGACCAGACTGCAAATGCGACTACAGGAGATGATCAGACTGTGAATGCGACTACAGGAGATGATCAGACTGCGAATGCGACTACAGGAGATGACCAGACTGCGAATGCGACTACAGGAGATGATCAGACTGCGAATGCGACTACAGGAGATGATCAGACTGCGAATGCGACTACAGGAGATGATCAGACTGCGAATGCGACTACAGGAGATGATCAGACTGCGAATGCGACTACAGGAGATGACCAGACTGCGAATGCGACTACAGGAGATGATCAGACTGCGAATGCGACTACAGGAGATGACCAGACTGCGAATGCGACTACAGGAGATGACCAAACTGCGAATGCAACATAGTACGGAAGATGACCAAGTAGCTAGTTTTAACATTTAAACCTGTCCTCAGCCCCTTTATGGCACCTCCTTTACATTCCTGTCCTCACCCCCTTTGTAGAACCCCCCTTCACATTCCTGCCCTGCCTCCCTTTTATATCACCTCTCCTCATTCCTTTCAGTTTCTGATACTTTCCCCCTCCCTCCTTCATAACAGCCCCCTCTTCCCTGTCTTACCTTACACAGGACACAGCAAATGACATCGGAAGTGCAGCAAAGGGATGGACAGAGGGCGGGACCTGCCCCAGTTAACTGATTGGTTGATAGAATGCAGAGCAGTTCTATTAACCAATCAGTTAACTGAGCCAGCCCCTGCCCTCCGTGCATCACTGTGCTGCTCTTCCGATGTCAGCTCTGTGAAGACAACACAGCTAGCAGACTGTGCTAGAGCCTCGGGCGGCTCTGGTCCTGCAAAGGGAACGGCGTTCCTGCTGTGAAAAAAGTGCGGGGACGCCGTTCCCACGCGTTCCCGCAGGACTCAAGCCCTGACTTGAACCCTACTTGCAACCACTTGTTACTAACTTTTGGCTTGTTTTCTGCCTACGTTTCAGCTTGATTCCTACCTGCTATATTTGCTACTGAATCCCTGCTTGCTCAAATCCTGGTGGGCTGATCTTGAGAACCATGACCTGGTATTAACATGCAGCAAAACCCATCTCCACCATCAGGAGCTCTGGTGAATATTGGTTAGTGTTTATATCCTGCACCTTGGGTGACCTACTGATCGGTGGGAGCCTCTCTACTGCTATGGCTATTGGTCTCTGAGCCTGACCCCTGGCCGTGGCAAGGAGTACCTGAGTGGAGACTGAAATGTCAAGACTGGCCTCTCTTGCATCTCAGGCTCAAGAACTATGGCACTGTGAGAAAAACCAACTGAGGTTAAAGGGGATCACCAATTGCACTACAGATTTTGAAGATGGAATCCATTAACGCTCCCAGTGGGCTTGTGGCAGAAACACACAGGAATGACTGGAACTGATGTTGGATGCAGCCAGTGAAGGCACTCGGTAAGTGTGTGGAGCCAAATCAGAGGCAGAAGTGTAGTCACATAGGAAACCTAGTTCAGCAGTGAGGAACAGAATCATAAGCCAAATCAGAGTCTGGGCCGAGGTTGGGAACTGGTAGGAAAAAGCACAGGCCAAAGCCAAGATCACACCAGGGACAAGCTGGGCAGGTATCAGGAATCATATACAAGACACAGTTAGGCACAGGATACAGCTGAAGTCCAGTCAGCACTGACACTGCATTAGAGCATCCAGTAAATAGGGTGTCTGGTGTCAATGTTGGATCTGTGCATGCATGCATGTCCACACACACATGGTGTGATACATGTGCACAACTGTGTTCATTCCTGTGCATGCGTGTGTACCTTAGGAAAGGACAGGAAAGAGAAAGGGGAAGGAATAGGAAAAGAGAATAGGAGAGGAAGAGGAAAGGAATAGGAAATTGAAAAGAGGAAAGGAATAGGAAATTGAAAAGAGGAAAGGAGAGGAAAGGAAAAGGAAAAGAGGAAAGGAAAGGAATAGGAAAAGAGGAGAGCAGAGGAAAGGAAAGGAATAGGAAAAGAGGAAAGGAGAAGAAAGGAATAGGAAAAGAAGAAAGGAAAATAATAGGAAAATAGGAAAGGAGAGTAAAGGAAAGGAAAGGAAAGGAAAGGGAAAATGAAAAGAGGAAAGGAATGGAATAGGAAAAGGAGAAGAGGAAAGGAGAGGAAAGGAAAAGGAAAAAAGAGGAGAGGAGAGGAGAGGAGAGGTAAGGAAAGGAAAGGAAAAGAAAGGAAATAGAGAAAAGGAAAGGAAAGGAAAAAGAAAAGAGGAAATTAAAGGAATAGGAAAAGGAAAAGAGGAAAGGAAAAAGGGAAAGGAAAAGAAAAAGAGAAAAGGAAAGAGGAAAGGACAGGAAGAGGAAAGGAAGGAAATAGAGAAAAGAGAAAAGGAAAAGGGGAAAGGCAAGGCAAGGAAAGGAATAGAAAGAAAAGGAAAGGAAAGGGAAAAGGAAAGAGGAAAGTAACGAGGAAAGTAAGGAAATAGAGAAAAAAGAAAAGGAAATAGAAAATTAAAGGAAAGAAAATTAAAGGAAATAAAAGGAAATAGGAAAGTTAAGAGAAAAGGAAAGGAAAACAGAAAAGGAAAGGAAAGAAAATATGAAAGGAAAGAGAAAAGGAAGGGAAAGGGTGTCAGGGCGGGGCTCTTAGCAGCTCTCTAATCTGTGCTCAGGCTGCTCAGCTGCCGGATAATTGTCAGCACTCATTGGTTCCTCAGTGGCTCACCTGGTTATCATTACCTGCTCATCAGTCCCACCTACAGCCAGCCCGGAAGATTTTCCCCCTTAATGACTAGGCCATTTTTTGCGAAATGGCACTGCTTCGTTTTAACTGACAATTGCGTGATCGTGCGACATTGTACCCAAACAAAACTGATGTCCCGTTATTCAACACAAATAGAGCTTTCTTTTGGAGGTATTGATCACCCCTGCGGTTTTTATTTTTTGCTCTATAAACAAAAAAAGAAAAAGAAAACAATATTTTTTACTTTTTGGTATAATAAATATCCTCGATTAAAAAAACAAAACACATTTCTTCATCAGTTTAGGCCGATATGTATTCTTCTACATATTTTTTGTAAAAAAAAAAAAAAAATTGCAATAAGCGTCTATTGATTGGTTTGCACAAAATTTATAGCGTCTACAAAATAGGGGATAGATTAATGGCATTTTTATTATTATTATTATTTTTTTTTACTAGTAATGTCGGTGATCATAGATTTCTTTCCAGGATTTTAACATTGCGGCGGACAGATTAGACACTTTTGACACTTTTTTGGGACCACTGGCAGTTATACAGCGATCAGTGCTAAGCAAATGCACTGATTACTGTGTAAATGTCACTGGCAGGGAAGGGGTTAACACTAGGGGGCGATCAAGGGGTTAAATGTGTTCCCTTATGTGTGTTTCTAACTGTGGGGGGATGGGACTGACTAGAGGAGGAGACAGTGGACATGCGCACGCACCTGCTATGGCCCTTAAAAGTTGCCGACGTATGGTGCGATTTACGGGAATGTGTCAACCTACCGCTGTGTAATGACAGCGGCAGATCGGCAAGTTTTTAAACTGCCTTGTTCATTCCTTTCCTGCCTTCGCCTTGGTCAACATATCTGGAGACTCTCTGCTATGTTCCAGTGAAAGACTTTGCCTGGTTGACTTCCCTTCTGGTTCTTGATCCTGTTCTTCTGCCTCTGACTACTACTCTGATCTCTGGTTTCCTGATTACTGGCCTGTCTGACTATCAGCTTTAGTTACCGATCCCTGGCTTATGACCACATTTACTGATCTGTACCATGTTTTTATCATTACATTAAAAGGTGTGATTTTTACTTTATTTCTGTCTCAGTCTGACTCTGTCAGGGCTAGCCTCAGGACCCCCCCCCCCCCACCCCCTTTGCCAGCACTCATCATTCCACAGTGGCTCCCCTGGTGATCATTTCCTGCTTGTCAGTCCAGCCCCCTCTGGCTATTTAAACTGCCTGATTCATTCCTTCCGTGCCTTCACTTTGGTCCACATATCTGAAGACTGTCTGCTGTGTTCCTGTTCAAGACTTGCCTGGCTGACGTCCCTTCTGGTTCCTGATACCGTCTGCTGCCTCCAACTACGCTGATCTCTGGCTTCCTGATTTACTGGCTTGTTCTGACTACCCGCATTGGCTACCAAAACCCTGGCTATGTTTTGACTACGTTTACTATTTGTACCATTTTTACCATTATATTAAAAGATGTGAATTCTACTGCATTTTCTGTCTCAGTCTGATTCATGGTGGAAACAGAAAAGGAAAAAGGAATAAAGGAAAATGAAAGAGAGAAGGAAAATAAAACAGGAAAGGAAAGGAAAGAAGGGGAAATGAAAGGAAAGCGATAGAAAAAAAGAGAAAAGGAAAGGAAAATGAAAGAGAAAAGGAAAGTAAAAGAGAAAAGGAAAGGGAAATGAAAGGAAAGGAAGGAATGGAAATAAAGGAAAGGGAAAGGAATAAAAAAAAAAAGAGAAAAGGAAAGAAAAATGAAAGAGAAAAGGAAAGTAAAGGAGAAAAGGGAAGGGAAAGAAAGGGAAAGGAATAAAAAAAAGAGAAAAGAAAAGTAAAAGAGAAAAGGAAAGGAAAGGAAAGGAAAGGAAAAGCAATAGAAAAAAAGAGAAAAGGAAAATGAAAGAGAAAAGGAAAGGAGAGAAAGGGAAATGAAAGGAAAAGGGAAATGAATAGAAAAAAGAGAAAGGGGAAGGAAAATGAAAGAGAAAAGGAAATTAAAAGAGAAAAGGAAAGGAAAGGAAAGGAAAGGAAAGGAAAGGAAAGGAAAGGGAATAGAAAAAAGAGAAAAGGAAAGAAAAATGAAAAATAAAAGGAAAGGAAAAGAGAAAAGTTAAGGAAAGGAAAGGAAAGGAAAGGAAAAGGAAAGGAATAGAAAAAAGAGAAATTGAAAGGAATAGATAAAAGGAATGGAAAAAAAAGGAAAGGAAAATGAAAGAAAAGAAAAGTAAAAGAGAAAAGGAAAGGAAAAGAAAATGAAAGGAAAAGAAAAGAGAGGAAAGGAAAGGAAAGGGAAAGCAATAGAAAAAAAAAGGAAAGGAAAAGAAAATGAAAGTGAAAAGTAAAGGGAAAGGAATAGAAAAAATAGAAAAGAAAAATGAAAGAGAAAAGAGAACTAAAAGAGAAAAAGAAAGGAAAGAAAAGGAAAGGAAATAAAAAGAAGCAAGACAGGAAAGAGAAAAGCAAAGGAAAGGTGAAAGGAAAGAGAGAACGACGGGAAAGGGAAAAGGAAAGGAAAGGGAAAAGGAAGGGAGAGAGAAAAGGTATGGAAAGTAAAGGAAAAGGAAAAGAACGGGAAAAGGAAGGGAAAGGAAAGGAAACAATTAAAGGAAAAGGGAAAGGAGAGAGACAGGGTGGAGACCCACACTAAGGCCGCGTACACACGGGCGGATTGTCTGGCCAACTAAGTCCGTCAGACAATCCGACAGACAGTCCGTCCTACTTTCGAATGAACGGACTTGACCACACACGATGAACAGACAGTCCGTTGAAAGCTTGCGCGATGACGTGTACAGCACGTACGACGGGACTAGAAATACGACGTCCAATACACTGCAATGCAACCTTCGGCGTGTAAATCCTTTCTGAGCATGCGCCATACTTAGTCCGTCCAACTTGCCTACACCCGAGCGGACTGTCCGCTGAAACCAAGTTTGGACGGACAAAATTACGGAAATTCCGAAAGACTTAGTACGCCAGACTGTCCGCTGAAAAAGTCCGCTGAAGCCCACACACGAGCGGACTGTCCGCTGAAACACGGTTCAGCGGACTAAGTTGGACAGACAATCCGCCTGTGTGTACGCGGCCTAAGGCTTGATTCACACTGACGCATATTTGATGCATTTTGCAGAAATGCAGGGAAATTTTTTCATATGGGTTCCTATGGAACATGTTCACATCAATGCATTTTTGTGCCTCTGCGTTTTTGGAAAGGGTCTGGGACTTTTTTTTCATGCAAAAGGCAGCGTTTTGCATGTAACAGAAGTCAATGGACCTGCATCAAAAACGCAAGTACCGCTTTTTTACCATGTTTTTGATTTTGCCACGATTTGCGTTTTTTTTCCCCCTGTATATAGCTGGTTGCTAAGCAACCACCATGTAAAAAAAATAAAAATAAACGCAAAACGTGGCAAAATCGCTGTAAAAACGCGTGTCCAAAAACGCGACAAGCACCACAAAAAGCACTGCAAACACGCTCTAAAACAACATGCATAGATGTGAATCGAGCCTAAAAGTGAAGCTAACCCCACCTTACACGCTTTGGAGGGGTATCTGGCTACCCCAAATGTGAATCTACACCCCCATCCTACACTGATTGCTTCTGTACAGAATTCCATATTTTCAGTATAAATCGCCCCATTTACACGGATCTCTCTCGTTTTTTCCCCCTTCCCTTCCTTTCCTCTCCTCTGCCCGGAGAAGGTTTGCATTGCTCATATAAATTGACATGTTAAGCGATGATCCGGGTTGCTGTGATTATGAGGCAGGGCTTCTGATTGGACGCCTCGTCTTCAATAAACATGAAGCGGAATCTCTAAAAACACAAGGTATCCCGCAATGTGACGGGACGCGGACAGCGAGGGATTAATTGTAAATGAAAAGGTTTATTTTTCTTCGGAAAACTCTTCTTTTTTTTTTTCACCTGACACAGATTCAACATTCCGTCTGACGATTATCCAGAATTAGCGCTGCGTGGAAAAAATAATAGACAAATTACAGTAAAACCAAAAGCGACTGATTGGCCGAGGAGCTGAGCTGCGTTTTGGGGACATCGCAGATATTGATGGAAGATTCACTACCGGGAAAACACTCCAATGTTAACCACTTGCTTACTGGGCACTTAAACCCCCCTCCTGCCCAGACCAATTTTCAGCTTTCAGCGCTGATGCACTTTGAATGACAATTACGCGGTCATACAACACTGTACCCAAATGACATTTTTATCATTTTTTTCCCACAAATAGAGATTTCTTTTGGTGGTATTTAGTTACAGCTCGGAGTTTTATTTTTTGCTAAACAAATAAAAAAAGATGCAAAAAAAAATCATGTTTAATAGTTTGTTATAAAATTTTGCAAACGGGTCATTTTTCTCCTTCATTGAAGTGCGCTGATGAGGCGGCAATGGTGGGCACTGATAGGCTGCACTGGTGGGCACTGATGGGCTGCATTGGTGGGCACTGATGGGCTGCATTGGTGGGCACTGATGGGCTGCATTGGTGGGCACTGATAGGCTGCATTGGTGGGCACTGATAGGCTGCACTGGTGGGCAATGATAGGCATAGTTAAGGTGGCACTAATAGGCACAGATAAGGTGGCACCAATGGGCACAGATAAGGCGGCACTGATGGGCAAAGATGGGCACAGATAAGGTGGCATGGATGGGTGGCATGGATGGGTGGCACAGATGGGCACTGATAGGTACCACTGATAGATGGGACTGATGGGCACTGATAGGTGGCACTGATAGGTGGCTCTGATAGGTGGCACTGCTGGGCACTGATGGGCGGCACTGCTGGGCACTGGTAGATGACACTGATGGGCACGGATATGTGGCACTGGGGTGCAGCACCTTTGTTGAGGCAGATTGTGGGCACTGCTGGGTGGCACTGTGGGCACTGCTGGGTGGCACTGACGGGGGGCACTTACTTTTTTTAATGTGGCACTGGCAGGGGGCAGGTGGGCACTGGCAGGGGGCAGGTGGGCAGTAGCAGGGCTGGCCATGATCGGGACTGATGTCCCGATCACGGCCGCCGGTGATTGGCTTTTTTTTTTCTCCTCACGCTGTCAGCGCGAGGAGGAATAATAGCCGATTACCGGCTCCATTATATCACATGATCAGCTGTCATTGGCTGACAGCTGATCACATGGTAAGGGGTCGGGATCGACCCCTTGCTCGGATCGGTGATCAGGCGAGTCTCGTAGACTCGCCGATCACAGAGCGCGCCCCTCAGGGGGCGTGCAGGGCGCTCGTGCACGGGACGACGTCTATTGACGTCGTCCCGGAAAAGGAGATCCGCACTAATGCCGTCATTTGGCTATAGCGCGGATCTCAAGTGGTTAAAGGAAATCTGGAGCATTGGAGAAGCTCAGTTATGTATCAAATTTGTAACGTTTTTTTAAAAGTGAAAAATAATGTCTACGTGTTTATAAACGGAGGTCCCGTCTCTGCTGGGGGAATTATTCAGTCTGTGTAATCTGATCTCTCCATCTATTCAGTAAGGCCCCATTCACACAGGCAGAAATTTTGCGGCGTTTTTTTTTTTTTTGCAGCGTTTTTTTTTTTGCCGCGATTTTGCAGCGTTTTCTAGCGCGTTTTGCTGCAATTTTGAGCAGGGCAAAAAGGTCACCAATGTAAAATGAAGAAAAACAACCCGAATCTGCCCGATTCAAGCGACAAAAAAGGGTCCAGAACTTGTTTGAGCTTCAGTCGCTCGGCTTCAGGCGACTTGGAGTGGAGGTGTGAACCGTCTCCATTGAGAATAATGGATTTTTTTTCCCCCCCTCCAGCGTTTTGCAGCTTCAGGCTTCAAGCTACAAAATAAGGGACAAGGGGTGGGCTGGAGGGACGGATGCCCTGGGCGCTGTGGTATTATGTTAGGTGGGGAGGCACCACAAGGAGATTGAGGGGGGAGGGGATTTTTGTTGGGTGGGGAATTTGGAGGGGGGGGGGTGGCAGGGGTTACGAATTGTTTTAGAAGGGCAGATTTGGGGAGGTGTGCTAGGAATGTTAATTTGGGGGGATTTGTGTTGGGAGGGGGGATGGGGGAAGAGGATTTGTGCTAAGAGGGGGGATTGGAGGGGGGGTTGTGCTATAGAAGTAATATGCTAGGGGTTTTTTTGGGGAAGGGGAGTTGTGCTACTAGGAGTGATTGGGGGATATTTGTGCTAGGAGGGGAAATTGTGGGGGGGGAAGATTTGTGCTAGGATAGGGATTAGGGGAGAGGAATTTGTGCTGGAAGGAAGGAGGAGGTGGATTGTGTTTGGAGGGGAAAGTTGAGGGGTAGAGGATTTGTGTTAGGAGGGGGGATATTTATTCATTTATTTTTGGGGGGGGGGGGAGAGTTTGTGTTTGGGGCATATGGGAGAGAGAGGATTTGATCTGGGGGGGTGAGCATGCAGATTAGCAATACATTTTTTAGGGGGGGGGGGGGGTTTGCTGCACACATAATGCTCATACATGATGGGGGGGGGGGGGGTGGCGCAATTTGGCATATTTGCCCTGGGCTCTAGCTGACCTTGTCCCGGCACTGGTCATGCACCATACAATTTGGGCATATTTCTGTGCATGGGAGACGGAGGTTTTTGTCAGCAGGTCCTCCTGACCAATGATTCACTGCTGGAACCTGTGTCCAATCACAGCCTGAAGCTCTGTGTTGACAAACAACACAGGACTCTGTATAGAGAGAGAGAATGATCTCTCTGTTTCTTCTCCCTGCAGAATTTTTTTTTTTATAAAATACCCAAAGTTGATTAAAAAGATATTTACAGTAAGGGTTCATGTCTGCCAACCCAACCCCCAACCAACCACCCCCCCCCCCCCCCGTGGTGCTAAAAACTCCAAATTGACCCCGAGATACATGGCCCTAAATTCAACATCCATCCAACAAAATTTTCGAATGTGGTTGAAATAATGTCGAATCATGATGAAATCATTTCAAATCCGGTAGAAATATTTTCGAATGTGGCCGATTTTTAGAATTCGGTAGAAAACTAATTTAAGGAAGTTAACGAATATAACTAAACGAAATTAATGAATTAACGAATTAAAACGAAACAAAACTAAAACAAATTTTTTCCTTTTGCACATGTCTATAATCCTTCTGTGCGAATGGTCAAAATAATGAATTCGGCCACTAGGTGGAATTAAGTATCATAGGATTTTCTTATAATATTTAGTGCCATCTAATGGCCAAATGTGGTAGTTTCCATTTGAAATCAATGCAAAACATTCGCCCAGAACAGGAAATAGCCTGATAACATTTGTTTTTTGCATTATTCACACAGAACAAAGATACATGCATTTTCCTTGAGCAAATTATATACTTGAAATTTATATATATATATATATATATATATATATATGTAGCACTAACCCCCTCGAAGGAGCTGCTAGTTTGATTGCGCTTACTGTTACCTTCTTCTCCTCGATTTGTGTCTAGGGGGTTCCCGTGGTAGATGGCCCAGCAACTTTAGAGACTGACGACAGATCCGCATAAAGGGATTTTTATTGCAAAAACATAGACAACGAACAGTCTCTTAAAATAGGATCAGAGGGTTAGGAAGGAAGTTCAGGTACTCTTATGCCGCGTACACACGATCGAATTGTCCGGCGTACCTAGTCCGACATACAATCCGACGGATAATCCGGCGGACTTTCTATCGAACGGACTTGGCCACACACACGGACACACAGAAAGTCCGGCGTTAGCAAGCGCGATGACGTACAGCACGTACGACGGGACTAGAAAAAGGAAGTTCAATAGCCAGTAGCCAATAGCTTCCTTTTACGTACTTGCTGCTGAGCATGCTTCATTCTTAGTCCGCCGGACTAGCATACTGAGGAACGTATTGTCCGCTGAAACCCAAGTCCGATGGGAAGATTGGAGTGCAAAAATGCTTTCTTAGTCCGCCGGACTTCACGCTGGAAAAGTCCGCTGAAGCCACACACGATCGAATTGTCCGCTGTAATGTGTTTCGGCGGACTAAGTACGCCGGACAATCTGATCGTGTGTACGCGGCATTAGGCTTCATGCACATGAGACGCCGGTGCAAACTCTGCTGGACACATGTTTTTTAAAAGCTGAAACCGGAGTTTAAAAACGCCAGTTTTGCCGCGATTTTAACGCGATTTAGCAGCGCTTTACCGTGTTTGCGTCTAGAAGCGTTAGAAGCTAACATCATAGACCCTCCCCAAGCTCAAAAATACAGTATTATTAACTATTTCAGCCATTTTGTGATACCAGAGTGAGTAGCAGCAGCTGTGAGAGCAGCAGTGTACTTGTATTTAGCGTGTCACTTGCCACGTCACCTGCCACAAGTTGTAGATTGTCCACTTGCCACGTGACTTGCCACGTCACCTGCCACAAGTTGTGGATTGTCCACCTTGCACTCACTTGCCACGTCACCTGCCACCCGGTACCACATTTCGTTTATAAGCGTTTTTAAAGGTGACCTATTTCTTTGACATGCAAAAAAAATCAAAAAAATGATGGCAAATGATGAAAAACCATTCAAAAAATATTTTAAACAATTGCAAATTGCAAGTGGACAATCCACAACTTGTGGCAAGTGATGTGGCAAGTGCACAATCCACAACTTGTGGCAAGTGACGTGGCAAGTGGACAATCCACAACTTGTGGCAGGTAACGTGGCTGGTGATGTGGCAAGTGGACAATCCACAACTTGTGGCAGGTGAAGTGGCAAGTGACGTGGCAAGTGGACAATCCACAACTTGTGGCAGGTGACGTGGCAAGTGGACAATCCACAACTTGTGGCAGGTGACGTGGCAAGTGACGTGGCAGGTGACGTGGCAAGTGGACAATCCACAACTTGTGACAGGTGACATGGCAGGTGACGTGGCAAGTGACGTGGCAAGTGGACAATCCACAACTTGTGGCAGGTAACGTGGCTGGTGATGTGGCAAGTGGACAATCCACAACTTGTGGCAGGTGATGTGGCAAGTGACCTGGGCAGATGACGTGGCAGGTGACGTGGCAAGTGACGTGGCAAGTGATGTGGCAAGTGACGTGGCAAGTGGACAATCCACAACTTGTGGCAGGTGATGTGGCAAGTGACCTGGCAGATGACGTGGCAGGTGACGTGGCAAGTGACATGGCAAGTGATATGGCAAGTGACGTGGCAAGTGGACAATCCACAACTTGTGGCAGGTGACGTGGCAAGTGGACAATCCACAACTTGTGGCAGGTGACGTGGCAAGTGACTGGCAGATGATGTGGCAAGTGACGTGGCAAGTGGACAATCCACAACTTGTGGCAGGTGACATGGCAAGTGGACAATCCACAACTTGTGGCAGGTGACGGGCAAGTGACGTGGCAAGTGAACAATCCACAACTTGTGGCAGGTGACATGGCAAGTGGACAATCCACAACTTGTGGCAGGTGACGGGGCAAGGGACGTGGCAAGTGAACAATCCACAACTTGTGGCAGGTGACATGGCAAATGGACAATCCACAACTTGTGGCAGGTGACGTGGCAAGTGACGTGGCAGGTGACGTGGCAGGTGATGTGGCAAGTGGACAATCCACAACTTGTGGCAAGTGACGTGGCAGGTGACGTGGCAAGTGGACAATCCACAATTTTTGGCAGGTGACCTGGCAGATGGATGTGGCAAGTGGGACAATCCACAACTTATGGCAGGTGACATGACAGGTGACAGGGCAAGTGATGTGGCAAGTGGACAATCCACAACTTGTGGCAGGTGACAAGGCAGGTGATGTGGCAAGTGACCTGGCAGATGACGTGGCAAGGTGGACAATCCACAACTTGTGGAAGGTGACGTGGAAAGTGGACAATCCACAACTTGTGGCAGGTGACGGACGTGGCAGGTGATGTGGCAAGTGACCTGGCAGATGATGTGGCAAGTGACGTGGCAAGTGACGTGGCAAGTGGACAATCCACACTTGTGGCAAGTGACGTGGCAGGTGATGTGGCAAGTGGACAATCCACAACTTGTGGCAGGTGACGGACGTGGCAGGTGATGTGGCAAGTGACCTGGCAGATGATGTGGCAAGTGACGTGGCAAGTGATGTGGCAAGTGGACAATCCACAACTTGTGGAAAGTGACGTGGCAGGTGACGTGGCAAGTGGACAATCCACAACTTGTGGCAGGTAACGTGGCAAGTCACGTGGCAAGTGGACAATCTACAACTTGTGGCAGGTGACGTGGCAAGTGGCACACTAAATACAAGTACACTGCTGCTCTCACAGCTGCTGCTACTCACTCTGGTCTCACAAAATGGCTGAAATAGTTAATAATACTGTTTTTTTGAGCTTGGGGAGGGTCTATGATGTTAGCTTAACTAACGCTTCTAGACGCAAACGTGGTAAAACGCCGCTAAATCACGTTAAAAATCGCGGCAAAATGGGCATTTTTAAACTCCGGTTTCAGCTGTGTCCAGCAGAGTTTGCACTGGCGTCTCGTGTGCATGAAGCCTTATGCCGTGTACACACAATCGGAACTCTCTCCTCGGAAAAAGCTCTGATGGTTTTCCCAACGGAATTCCGAAGGAATTCGGCTCAAGCTGTCTTGCCTACACACGGTCACACCAAATTCCGATCGTTTATAACGCAGTGACGTACAACACGTACGACGGGACTAGAAAAAGGAAGTTCAATAGCCAGTAGCCAATAGCTTCCGTCTCGTAGTTGAATCTGAGCATGCGTGATTTTTGGCGTGTCGGAATTGCATACACACGATCGGAATTACCGATAGAACGTTTTTCCGTTGGGAAAATTGAGAACATGCTATCAGTTTTTGGCTGGCGGAAATTCGGACAGCTAAATTCCGATGGAGCCATACACACGGTCACATTTTCTGATGAAAAGCTCTCATCGGTCTTTTTCTGGCCGGAATTTCCGATCGTGTGTACGCGGCATTAGTGTCAAAGTCAGTAATAAAGAACTCTCTTACTTTGACTAATTCCGGAGAATAGCCATTCACAGCTGGATGGTCACTCAGGTTGGACAGTCCCCCTCTCACCAGACCTAGCAGCCAACAAGGTGCTTTACTCAGGAACAAGTCTCCGCCACAGACGTTGTTGTAGAACTTGCAGGAAACTAGAACTTGTAGAACACTCGTGTGATACCTGGATCTTTCAGCCAGTTTGGCGGTATCCACATAACCGGATTCTCTCGGGTACTTCAGCTCCTCCAGGCTCTTGCTAAGAAGCCAACCCATACATGGTCTTCTTCTCAAGAGTCCTCCCCTGGATAGCTGCAAAGTTACTGGGCCTCCCCAACTACCAGAGACGGCACCGGACCACCTCTGAATCCTCCTTTAGTTTCCTTGCCTCGGGCTAGCCAGCCCCGAGACAACAAGTCGTGTGGATCCGCACCCCAGGCCATAGCCTTCCTGGGGGCTGGTCAGGAGGACCAGGACCATGAAGTCAGTACATACTTCTGGACCGAAACCCCCGAACCACGTGACATCCGCATCTTAAGTACCCTCTCCCAGAAAGCACAGCAAGAGCGACACTCCCACTGGGCGGGCTCCGAGAGAAAGTAAGCTTAAAGCACCCAACTAGACTGTGGTTCCATGCCTGCCAGAAGAGACAGTGCCCCCGGTGGCCAGGCTGAACATCCTATAGTCCAGTCAGACTGATGCTGAGGTCCAAATTTAGAACAATTATACCCAAACCAAACTGCAGTTCAGCTGTAACCTTAACTTTCAAAAATACAGGGCGTGCTCTTCAGGAGCCGGCGCTACACACACATATATATATTTTTTTAAATAAATACATTAAGGAGTTGAGTTATAAAGAATTTGCATAGCCATTGGCCCAGAGAAATTGCATGTACATTTCTTCTGTATGAATGGGTAAAATAACACATTTGGCCACTAGATAGAACTAAATATCATAGGAATTTCTGATAATGCTTGCCGCCATCTAGTGGCCAAAAGTGGTATTTTTCCATTTCCATTTTAAATTAATGAAAAACCTTCATCCAGGACAGGGAATAGCCTAATAACATTTGTTTTTTGCTTGTGTTTTTTCATTATCTGCACAGCACAAAGGTACATGCACTCTCACTGGGCAAATCGCAATGCAAATATATAAATATAGATAGATAGATAGATAGATAGATAGATAGATAGATAGATAGATAGATAGATAGATAGATAGAGATATTAAGGAGTTGATTTATAAAAAATCTGCATAGCCATAAGCTTCACAGCAATTTTTACAACACATAGTGCCATCTAGTGGCCAAGTGTGGTATTTTCCATTTTAAATTAATGAAAAACATTCGTCCAGAACAGGGAATAGCCTGATAACATGTGTATTCACACAGAACAAAGGTACATGCACTTTCAGTCACTGGGTAAATCACTATGCAGTATATATATATATATATATATATATATATATATATATATATATATATTATATATATATATATATATATTAAGGAGTTGACTTAGCATAGCCATAAACTTCACAGCAATTCCTTTTAACACATAGTGCCATCTAGTGGCCAAATGTGGTATTTTCCATTTTAAATGAATGAAAAGCATTCAACCAGAACAGGAAATAGCTTGATAACATGTATATTTGCACAAAACACAAGTACATACACTTTCATATAAATATAAATATATATATATATATATATATATATATATTATTATTATTATACACGATTTAAAACTACATTAAAATGTAAAAAAAAAAAAAAATGAAAAAACATTTTTTTTAACTTACCAGAAATGCCTGTTGATAGGCAGTTTGTCCTAATTATTATTATTATACACATTTATATAGTGCCAGCAGTTTACGCAGCGCTTCACAATGTATAGGGGGGGGTACAACACAATTACAGTTCAATACAAAAGGTACAGGAGGGCCCGGCTCGTAGAGCTTACATTCTAAAGAGAGGGAGTGGTAGAAAAGGTAATAGCTGCAGAGAATAATTTGATGGGGGTGGCTCGGGGACAGTTAGGTGGGTGTGGGATAGGCTTATATATATATAAAATAAAGAGTTGATTTATAAAGAATCTGCATAGCCATTGAATGGTCCAGAGGAATGGAATGTACGGTACATTCATTCTGTGCGATTGGGCAAAGTTCTACATTTGTAAACTAGATAGAACTAAGCATTACAGGAATGTCGTATAACACATAGCGCCATCTAGTGGTCACATGTTTTATTTTTCATTTTAAATCAATGGAAAGTATTCAACCCACACAGGGAACAGCCTAATAACCATCTTTTTTTCCTTTATAAATCAACCCCTTAGCATGCAATGCACGCAACAATGTAAACTCTTTTTTTAATACATAGAAGAGAGGACACGCTCTTCTCCGATCGCTTATAACAATCGCGTTCTCCTAAAAAGCTCTTCTTTATCCTCCTCAGTTTTCAGACTTGTAATATTTATTAGGACGGATCCCTAACAGTAGTCTAATTTTAATCCAGGATATTTTCCGTGGTGGCTCCCCGATGCGCTCGCAGCGACCGTATCCCTGACAGCTGCCCACTGTCTCCTGTGCGAGGCTCCTGTGGCCATTAGCAGAACGGGGAGGCGGGCGCGGCTCCAAGAAAGGCCGTGGAACGAGCAGACTTGGCTGCCCCTGAAGCGGCGTGGTTAAGAAAGTTGGCAGCTGGTTATTTCAGGACGGTGCTAATTCAGGTGAATGTACAACCCAGAATCTAAGATCAATATTTGACTGGTGACCACAGGAATCGAAGCGGCAATATGGAGGGCTGGAAATTAGCAGGAGGGGGGGGGGGGCGGCTGCTGCCAGGGATTGCTCTATACCAGTCACCTCTGACTATTCACTGTCAGATCCTCAGGGCGTGGCACTACAAGACCCAGCATGGCTCGCCCTATGGTCCCCTGCATAGAGGAATTCGAATTTACAGTCGTAGCGGCTCCTCTCCTGGACTGAAACGGCTTCCTCTGATTTCACCGCACACTGTGGGCTTCTCACCATGTGCATTAGAAGCTGCAGCCAGTCCCATAGACCCCCCGCCTCATTTCCTGGCTGGAGGACGCCAAGCGCCATCTAGTCCTTTGCTCCGCAGGCTGACTGCCCCTGTCCCCGCCTCTTTCATTCATCACAGTTCTTTCAATCATGGAGGCTCGGCATCACACGTGGGCGTCACAAAGCCCGCCTGGAAACGCCCACCCCTCCGTGACTGGCACCCGCCCATCAAGGCATTTTGATATTTGCATGACCCCTCCCACTGCTTGCATCAGCACTGAGGGCTCTTGAAAGGGGCTGTGATGTTTTGAGGAAGCCTCCATGCCGGCCCCTCCCACCAGCAACGATCTGCCTGCACTGCATAGAAAAGCACAGGGGCTCCATGATGACATCACAGTGTATGTTATGTATGTAATGAAAATGGGAATGTTTTATTAAAAATAATAAATCTACCGGTCTGAAGCAGATTCGTCTTCAGAATTCTAACTTCAAAAGTCATTTTCATTATTTGTAAATCTGCAATTTTTATTTTTTAAAAAGTCTCTAGTGATCCTGCCATGAAATTCATTGTCCAGGTCTTTCCTGTTATAGCCATAGCTCCCAACTGTCCCTGATTTAGAACATTGTCCCCCTGTCCCTCATTCCTCCTCATCTGTCCCTCATGTTGGTCTGATCCATATAGATGTATATAAAATGCACTTTTTATCTATCAAAAATTGTTTCCCAGAGCTAAACCTTCCATCTGTTTTCTAATTTTCTGCATTTGTACATTTAAAGCTACAAATACTGCAGCTGCTGACTTTTAAAATAGTGACACTTACCTGTCCAGCGCGCCCGCAATGTCGGCACCCGAAGCCGATCTCCCGATCGTCTCTCGGGTGCTGCCACCGCCATCTTGGATATGGGAATCAGGAAGTGGAGCCTTTCGGCTTCATTTCCCGGTTCCCTACTGCGCATGCGCGAGTCGCGCTGCGCAATAAGGACGGTCCCCGCTGCCTCTGGGATCTGTGTGTTTCCCAGCAGGCAGCGGGGGACTTTCGGAAAGGGGCGTAATCTATGCCCCTTTCCGCAGAGAGCTATCCCGGAAGTGGGTGCAGATACCTGTACTGTACAGGTAACTGCACCTCCCTCCCCCCCTGAAAGGTGCCAATTGTGGCGCCGGAGGGGGGGAGGGTTCCGATGAGCGGAAGGTCCACTTTAGGGTGGACCTCCGCTTTAAAAGCCAATATAAAGTAATAGTCGTGGTAAAAAAAAAATCCCTTGTGGATTTAAAGTGGTGTTTCCCCCCCCCCCCCCAAAAAAAAATAAAAATAAAATATGATTAAAATGAAAATTCCTAAAAAAAATAAAAAAAATTGGGAAAAAAAAAAAAAAATTTAACTCACCTCTAAATGCCTGTTGCTGGGGGGTCCCTCATAGTCTGCCTCCTTCAGTGCCCTGGGCACCCAACGTCACTTCCCCTCGGCGCAGTCAGTCATCTGGGACAGGTCCCAGATGACTACACGGCATATCACGGGGCGCAAGAATGCCGGCGCCGCCCAGCGGAGCGGGGAATGAGCGGGGCTTCGTTCCCCCGCATCGCTGGACCCTGGGAGAGGTAAGTGTCCGATTATAAAAAGTCAGTAGCTGTAGTATTTGTAGCTGCTGACTTATTTTTTTTAAGGGGCACCCAACTTTAATTAACCTTTTTTTTTTTTGGTTAATTCTCCTTAAGGCTGGGTTCACACTGGCGCGGCTAGGAGAACCGGATGTGATTCGCACCGCACTGCAGTGCAAATCACATCCGATCTCTGTGCGATGCGAGTTCAGCCATACAGATAGTATACAGATAGTATGGCTGAATTCGCATCGCACCCGCCACAAACTCGCACAGGACCCTTTTTTTGGTCCACAGCAGAATCGGATCGCATTGGGTGTTCACACCATGCGATCCGATTCCTGTCCGAGTTTGCAGATCGCACTGCGATATGCGAACTGATCTGGGGTGTCATTAAGGTTTCACTGACACTCCCAGCAGTCCGCATAGGGCAGTGTGAACTGCCGCCGGGAGGCATGCGATGCAGGAACCCGCCACGGATTCGCGGCGTTCCCGCATCGCTGCAGTGTGAACCCGGCCTTAGGCTCGATTCACATCTATGCATGTTGCTTTTTGCGGTGCTTGCCGCGTTTTTGGACATGCGTTCTTACCGCGATTTTGCCGCGTTTTGCGTTTTTTTTTTTTTAACACTGTGGTTGCTTAGCAACCAGATATATACAGTGAAAAAAAAAAAGAAAAAAAACGCAAATTGCACATTACCAGGGCTGACAATAGATACCATGATGCCCCATGGGTCGGGGCAAGGGGGTGGGAAAAAGGGAGTGGCTGCCCCGGGCGCAGCGTGTATTGTAGGGATGGTTCCTTCTACTAAAAGACTGACAGGAGTAGTGACAGCGGCATCACTACTTCTGTCAGCCCAACGCTGGGAGCAGCAAAGAGAGGAGGAGAGAGCCGGGGGGAGGTGCGGGCTGTGCTCTCTCGCTCCTCTTCCTCCAGGTAAGCTCGCACATTATGAAGGGGGTAGGGTTGTCACCTTTTCTTCAATTAAAACCTGAACATTTTAGCGGCGCACAGAATTTTTCTTTTTTTTTGTAGTTTACACTATAGGATTGTAAAATAACCGGCAAATCTTAAGGTGACACTTCCTAGGCCCAGTGGCGCCCCCACAATGCATACAGCTGCAGATAGAGAGAGCAGGGAGGGGGTGAGTCCTGCGCCATCCGGTATGCTGGCATGTGAGTGAACGGGGCAGAGGGACAAGTGTGCAGAGACTTCGCAGTGAGCAGCCCATGTTGTAAAAGGGAGAAGGGAGGAGTCCGTACACTATACTGACCACTTCCAGTCACCCCCATCCCTCTGCAATAAACCGACTCTCCTGAAAGCCGGCATAGGGGGGAGCCAAAGTCTGGTCTGAATGTGTCCGGGTTTCAGGCGGGCTGAAACCCGGACACATGATTCAAAACCTGGACTGTCCAGGTGAATCCCGGACAGGTGGCAACCCTAGAAGAGGGGGGGGGGTGTAATTTGCCATGTTTGCCCTGGGCACTGGAGGATCTTGTCCCGGCGCCGCGTGACCCCACACAGTATCCCCGCATCAGCAGTCCTGCCCACTTCCTGTTTTAAGCTGAAAACGCTCTGCTGCTGATACTCAATTGCACACCTGCGTTGTCACCCCGTCACATGGGCCTCTGATGGAGAATACAAGCAGGCATCTACATCACATATACAGGAGATTGTGAATAAAGACAGAAGACGGTCTGGCAGAATATTTCTTTTTTTTTCCTAAAAGCAAACTTTTACATACATACATACATACATACACATATATATATATATATATATATATATATATATACACACTGTATTTACATGTATATACATATATATGTATATATGGCATTTATTGCTTTATGGTGACATTTATCCTGCTAAGAAACTTTCCCTACAACTATACAGTCAGGTCCATAAATATTGGGACATCAACACGATTCTGATCTTTTTTGGCTCTGTAAACCACCACAATGGATTTGAAATGAACTGAACAAGATGTGTTTTAAAGTGGAGGGCCACCCTAAAAAACAAAAAATACATTTAAATGTTTCAAAAAAATATTTAAAAACAAAAAAAATGAATTTTTTTTTTTTTTTACTTACCAGAAATGCCTGTTGCTAGGCAGGTCGTCCTAATCTGCCTCTCCCTACTCCGCGGTGATCTTCAGTCTTCTCCTCCTCGCGTTTACTTCTGGGGAAAGGGGCGCGGTATGCTCTGGGAACTGTGTGTGTCCCAGAACACAGTGCCCCCCCCCCCCATTCACAGAGCGCTGCGCATGCGCAGTAGGAAATGAGCAGTGTGTTTTAACTGCATACTTTCAGCTTTAATTTGAGGGTATTTACATCCAAATCGGGTGAACGGTGTAGGAATTACAACGGTTTGTATATGCGCCTCCCACTTTTTAAGGGACCAAAAGTAATGGGACGATCGTCCATCAAACTTCACTTTTTAATACTTGGTTGCAAATCCTTTGCAGCCCATTACAGCCTGAAGTCTGGAACGCGTAGACATCACCAGACGCTGGGTTCCATCCCCGGTGATGCTCTGCCAGGCTTCTACTGCAACCGTCTTCAGTTCCTGCTTGTTCTTGGGGCATTTTCCCTTCAGTTTTGTCTTCAGCGAGTGAAATGCATGCTCAATCGGATTCAGGTCAGGTGACTGACTTGGCCATTCCATAACATTCCACTTCTTTTCCTTAAAAAAACCTCTTTGGTTGCTTTCTCAGTATGCTTCGGGTCATTGTCCATCTGCACTGTGAAGCTCCGTCCAATGAGTTCTGAAGCATTTTACTGAATATGAGCGGATAATATTCCCCCGAAACACTTCAGAATTCCTCCTGCTGCTTTTGTCAGCAGTCACATCATCAATAAATACAAGAGAACCAGTTCCATTGGCAGCCATACATGCCCACGCCATGACACTACCACCACCATGCTTCACCGATGAGGTGGTATGCTTTGGATCAGGAGCAGTTCCTTTCCTTCTCCATACTCTTCTCTTCCCATCACTCTGGTACAAGTTGATCTTGGTCTCATCTCTCCATAGGATGTTCTTCCAGAACTGTGAAGGCTTTTTTAGATGATGTTTGGCAAACTGTAATCTGGCCTTTCTGTTTTTGAGGCTCACCAATGGTTTACATCTTGTGGTGAACCCTCTGTATTCACTCTGGTGAAGTCTTCTCTCGATTGTTGACTTTGACACACGTACACCTACCTCCTGGAGTGTGTTCTTGATCTGACCAATTGTTGTGAAGGGTGTTTTCTTCACCAGGGAAAGAATTCTTCGGTCATCCACCGTAGTGGTTTTCCGTGGTCTTCCGGGTCTTTTGGTGTTGCTGAGCTCACCGGTGCGTTCTTTCTTTTTAAGGATGTTCCAAACAGTTGATTTGGCCCCACCTAATGTTTTTGCTATCTCTCCGATCGGGGCCGCTGATAGAAATCATGGGGCCCCGTACAGCCTACCTGACGGGGCCCCCCTCAGCTCCTCCCTGGCCCCGTCCCTGGTCCCTCCTTCAGCCCCACCCCTGGCTCCACCCCGCCAATACTTTGCAATACTTACCCTGCCAATACTCTGCAATACTTACCCCGACAATACTCTGCAATACATACCCCGACAATACTCTGCAATACTTACCCCGACAATACTCTGCAATACTTACCCTGACAATACTCTGCAATACTTACCCTGACAATACTCTGCAATACTTACCCCGACAATACTCTGCAATACTTACCCCGCCAATACTCTGCAATACTTACCCTGACAATACTCTGCAATACTTACCCTGCCAATACTCTGCAATACTTACCCTGACAATACTCTGCAATACTTACCCCGACAATACTCTGCAATACATACCCCGCCAATACTCTGCAATACATACCCCGCCAATACTCTGCAATACTTACCCCGACAATACTCTGCAATATTTACCCTGACAATACTCTGCAATACTTACCCTGACAATACTCTGCAATACTTACCCCGCCAATACTCTGCAATACATACCCTGCCAATACTCTGCAATACTTACCTCGCCAATACTCTGCAATACATACCCTGACAATACTCTGCAATACTTACCCCGCCAATACTCTGCAATACATACCCTGCCAATACTCTGCAATACTTACCCCGCCAATACTCTGCAATACATACCCTGCCAATACTCTGCAATACTTCCCCCGACAATACTCTGCAATACATACCCTGCCAATACTCTGCAATACTTACCCTGACAATACTCTGCAACACTTACCCTGACAATACTCTGCAATACTTACCCCGCCAATACATACCCTGCCAATACTCTGCAATACTTACCCCGCCAATACTCTGCAATACTTACCCTGACAGTACTCTGCAATACTTACCCCGCCAATACTCTGCAAAACTTACACCGCCAATACTCTGCAAAACTTACCCTGCCAATACCCTGCAATACTTACCCCGCCAATACTCTGCAATACTTACCCTGCCAATACTCTGCAATACTTACCCCGCCAATACTCTGCAATACTTACCCTGCCAATACCCTGCAATACTTACCCTGCCAATACTCTGTAATACATACCCCGCCAATACTCTGCAATACTTACCCGCTGACCACCCAACCCTTGTGTTGGGTGGTCAGCGTTATGGCGATCACTGATCGGTGGAGGAGGAACTTTTTTTTTTTTTTTTTTTTACACAGAATTTTGCAGTTCAGGTTGCCCGGGCCCCCCTGCTGGTCAGGCCCGGTACAGCAGGGCCAGTTGTACTGGCCTATCAGCGGCCCTGTCTCCAATGGGTTTGTTTTGTTCTTTCAGCCTAATGATGGCTTCACTGATAGTGACAGATCTTTGGATCTCATATTGAGAGTTGACAGCAACAGATTCCAAATGGAAATAGCACACTTGAAATGAACTCTGGACCTTTTATCTGCTCCTTGTAAATGGGATAATGAGGGAATAACACACACCTGGCCATGGAACAGCTGAGCAGCCAATTGTCCCATTACTTTTAGTCCCTTAAAAAGCAGGAGGCACATATACAAACCGTTGTAATTCCTACACCGTTCACCTGACTTGGATGCAAATACCCTCAAATTAAAGCTGAAAGTCTGCAGTTAAAGAGGAGGGCCAGCTGAATTTTTTTTTTCAAACACTGTAGCTGCTGACTTTTAATAAGCGCACTTACCTGTCCAGGGTGCCCGCGATGTCGGCTGCCCGAGGCCGACCCATCCCTCGGCTCTGGGGTCCTGGCGCCGCCATTCTATCAAAGGGAAACAGGCAGTGGAGCCTTGCGGCTTCACTGCCCATATCCTAATGCGCATGCGTGAGCTGCGCAGCGCTTTGTGAATGGGGGGTGCTGTGTTCTGGGACACACACAGTTCCCAGAGCACACCGCGCCACATCCTCCAGAAGAGAACGCGAGGAGGAGAAGACTGAAGATCACCGAAGATCACCGCGGAGTAGGAAGAGGCAGATTAGGACGACCTGCCTAGAAACAGGCATTCCTGGCAAGTTTAAAAAAAATAAAATAATACATTTAAAAAAATATATATTTTTTGGAACATTTTAATGTAGTTTTGTTTTTTAGGATGGCCCTCCACTTTAAAGCACATCTTATTCAGTTCATTTCAAATCCATTGTGGTGGTGTACAGAGCCAAAAAGATTAGAATTGTGTTGATTGTCCCAATATTTATGGACCTGACTGTATAGTTGTAGGGAAAGTTTCTTAGCAGGATAAATGTCGCCATAAACCAATAAATGCCGCTGCGTGCTGAACACATCAAGCCTCCGTAATTGGTTTTGAAAAGCTTTCAATGCAGTGAAAACAGATTTATGATGACAGTTTTACATGTTGAAAAAAAATGCAAAAATGTTGTTCACACTGGTGTCGGATCACACCGCGGAGTCAATGAATTCCAATATCTGGTGAGAAAATATCCCCTCATGGTCAGTATTAAAGGGCCAGTCCACCCAAAACTGGTATTTCGAATTTCTGGTGAATGCTGGAAAAGGAGACCCCCTAATAGTCTCTGCTCTACCTCTCTAGGGCATTATTGGTGAGATGCCTGTACACCTGCTGTGCCCATTATGAGGGGTTCCAACCATCCCTGTGTTGATTTCCTGGGTCTGCGCACCTGCTGTGCCCATTATGAGGGGTTCCCACTATCCCTGTGTGGAGTTCCAGGTCTGTACCATCCCTGTGCTGAGTTCCTGGGTCTGTACACCCACTGTGCCCATTATGAGGGGTTCCCACTATCCCTGTGTGGAGTTCCAGGTCTGTACCATCCCTGTGCTGAGTTCCTGGGTCTGTACACCCACTGTGCCCATTATGAGGGGTTCCCACTATCCCTGTGCTGAGTTCCAGTTCTGTACCATCTCTGTGCTGAGTTCCAGGTCTGTACACCCGCTGTGCCCATTATGAGGGGTTCCCACATCCCTGTGCTGAGTTCCCGGGTCTGTACACCCGTTGTGCCTATTATGAGGGGTTACAACCATCCCTGTGTTGATTTCCCGGGTCTGAGCACCTGCTGTGCCCATTATGAGGGGTTCCCACCATCCCTGTGCTGAGTTCCAGGTCTGTACACCCACTATGCCCATTATGAGGGGTTCCCACCATCCCTGTGTTGATTTCCCGTGTCTGTACACCTGCTGTGCCCATTATGAGGGGTTCCCACCATCTTTGTGCTGAGTTCCAGATCTGTACACCCGCTGTGCCCATTATGAGGGGTTCCCACCATCCCTGTGCTGAGTTCCAGGTCTGTACACCCACTATGCCCATTATGAGGGGTTCCCACCATCCCTGTGTTGATTTCCCGTGTCTGTACACCTGCTGTGCCCATTATGAGGGGTTCCCACCATCTTTGTGCTGAGTTCCAGATCTGTACACCCGCTGTGCCCATTATGAGGGGTTCCCACTATCCCTGTGCAGAGTTCCAGGTCTGTACCATCTCTGTGCTGAGTTCCCGGGTCTGTACACCCACTGTGCCCATTATGAGTGGTTCCCACCATCCCTGTGCTGAGTTCCCGGGTCTGTACACCCGCTGTGCCCATTATGAAGGGTTCTCACCATCCTGTGCTGAGTTCCAGATCTATATACGCACTGTGCCCGTTATGAGGGGTTCTCACCATCCCTGTGCTGAGTTCCCGGGTCTATACACCTGTTGTGCCCATTATGAGGGGTTCCCACCATCCCTGTGCTGAGTTCCCGGGTCTGTACACCCGCTGTGCCCATTATGAGGGGTTCTCACCATCCCTGTGCTGAGTTCCCGGGTCTGTACACCCGCTGTGCCCATTATGAGGAGTTCCCACCATCCCTGTGCTGAGTTCCCGGGTCTGTACACCCGCTGTGCCCATTATGAGGGGTTCTCATCATCCCTGTGCTGATTTCCCAGGTCTGTACACCTGCTGTGCCCATTATGAGGAGTTCTCACCATCCCTTTGCTGAGTTCCCAGGTCTGTACACTTGCTGTGCCCATTATGAGGGGTTCTCACCATCCCTGTGCTGAGTTCCCGGGTCTGTACACCTGCTGTGCCCATTATGAGGGGTTCCCACCATCCCTGTGCTGAGTTCCTGGGTCTGTACACCCGCTGTGCCCATTATGAGGGGTTCTCACCATCCCTGTGCTGAGTTCCCGGGTCTGTACACCCGCTGTGCCCATTATGAGGAGTTCTCACCATCCCTGTGCTGAGTTCCCAGGTCTGTAAACCCGCTGTGCCCATTATGAGGGGTTCCCACCATCCCTGTGCTGAGTTCCTGGGTCTGTACACCCGCTGTGCCCATTATGAGGGGTTCTCACCATCCCTGTGCTGAGTTCCCAGGTCTGTACACCCACTGTGCCCATTATGAGGGGTTCCCACCATCCCTGTGCTGAGTTCCAGGGTCTGTACACCCGCTGTGCCCATTACAAGGGGTTCCCACCATCTCTGTGCTGAGTTCCTGGGTCTATACACCAGTTGTGCCCATTATGAGGAGTTCCCACCATTCCTGTGCTGGATATTAGTATTGATCTTTTTATTATGAAGAATATAACAGGAGGAGTTGAACTCACAGAAGGAACACAAATCTCCTCAATACAGCATTGCGATCTCAGTGTTGGAGTACACGGGACATATAAGAAGGGGGACCAAGGTCCACCTGTAACTCAAATATACTGTATCTTTTGTCTGGACTCTTTAATCTGCTAAGATCTGGACATGAAAACGATCGATTAGCGGAGGGATTTTTGTGTTTTTGCTCTTTGATTTTTTTTTTTTTTCGGGAAGCCGATCCTGAGATTATTTGGCCCATAGACGTATAAAAAGAAGTCTCTGATTTGGTGTTCAGCACTTTGCTCCAATAAAAGTTGTGGTTGTCATGCCGTAGTGCACTCCTTCCCGTGTACATATTTATATAGGGAAGGTGGATCCACACACGCACAGTAAACCATGGTTATGGATTTTGCTGTTTAAAGGTGAAGCAATCTCCCAGCCATAAAGACAGAAGAGAGACAAACGCCCATCAGATTCAACCATAAATGCTCCAAAAACGACTTACTGCCCATCTACAGCACTTTTACTGCAATGCGGGCGGCAACCACAGGCTTTGCGACGTACTGGTATGTCACGGTGCACATGCGATCCTGCGATTGATGTCTCTGGTGGATCGCGGCGCTCGGTACCCTGTATGAACAATCATAGCGATCGCTTGAATACAATGTAACAAAACTGTAAATGAATGGCTTCCACTTATGACAGCTTGCTTACTGTTGTGATGCTGTGATTGGCCCACAGCTATCACATGGATGGCAACCCTGTACCATGTGATTAGCTGGAGCCAATCACAGCATCAAAGTAGCAAGCAAGCTGCGATGAATGGAACCCATTCATGACAGTTATAACAATTGCTTATAATAGTTATTATCACTGTTATAAGCAATAAAAGTAAAAAAAAAAATATCCCTGCTCATCACCTCCCCCGGAGTAGTACTGTGCTACTCTGATGACAGTAGGCAAAGAAACAAAAAAAAATGGAAAAAAATATAATTTAAAAGTGAGTAAAAAATTATTAACCACTTGCCAACCGCTCTATAGCTGGATGACGGCTGCAGCGAGGTCTTCCAGTTCTGGGAGGGCGTCCATTGACGTCCTCCCAGACGTCTTTGGTCCAGATCGTTCCTTCCTCTCACGAAGGACGCCAGCCTAACCAGTTGGGGGGGGGGAGGAAGTGCTGGGAGTACAGTCGGCCCAGGGCCTTTGGTCGCGGGAAGAATCCCAACGACCGAAGCTGGATCAATGTGCTCGATTGTCGGGCAACCAGACTTTGCCTCTCCACATGGTCAATGAGGCTACAAGGGCATCCGATCAGGATCCAGTCAGACAACGCCATGGACGGTGGCATACGTCAACCATCAAGGAGGAACCAGGAGCTCAGCTGCAGCACAGGAAGTCGCTCACATTCTCCAGTGGGCAGAGCGACCTGTGCCGGCCCTGTCGGCCATATACATCCTGGGCGTAGAAAACTGCCAAGCGGACTACCTAAGTCTTCAGATGCTGGACCCAGGGGAATGGTTGTTGCATCTGGAGGTATTCAGACTCCTTTGCTTAAGGTGAGGCACACCAGATGTGGACCTCTTGGCCTCTCGGCTCAATCAAAAGGTGCAGAGGTTTGTGTCCAGGACAAGAGACCCCTGGGCAGATGCGTCAGACCCGTTGGTGGCTCCATGGGGGGCATTATCGGATTTATGCCCTCCCCCCACTCAAGCTTCTACCACGGCGGCTTTGCAGAGTGGAGGCCGAGGGGATTCCAGTCATTCAGATTGGCCCAGATTGGCCTAGGTGTCCTTGGTACGCCGACCTAGTACAACTGGTGGCGAATGTTCCTTGGTGGCTACCACTGCGAGAGGACCTTCTAGCGCAAGGTCCGATACTTTATCCTGCTTTACTGTCGCTGGTTTTAACGGCATGGCTGTTGAAAACCAGGTGCTAAAGGACCGAGGTCTGTCAGACTCGGTAATTTCCGCTATGCTGAGGGCACGGAAGTCTTCTTCTCGGAAGATTTACCATCATACATGGAAGGCTTACATCTCCATGTGTGAGGAGATAGGGTGGCGTCCGCGCCCTTATTCAGTTTCCAGGATCCTGTGTTTTTGCAGCGAGGAGTGGATCAGAAACTCGTCTTAAACACCATCAAGGGGCAGATATCAGCCTTGGCTGTCTTTTTCCAATGTCCCTTGGCGACTCACTCATTGGTGAGTACCTTTGTGCAAGGGGTTCGACACGTAGTCCCTCCGGTTCAACCACCCCTACCTCCGTGGGATCTGAATATGGTGCTATAGGCGCTTCAGGAACCGTTGTTTGAGAACATTAAGGAGATTCCCTTGTTAACACTCTCTCAGAAAGTAGTTTTTCTAGTGGCTATTACATCTGCCAGGAGGGTTTCTGAGTTGGTGGCCTTGTCATGCAAGTCTCCCTACCTGGTCATCCACACGGAGAAGGCGGCGCTACGTCCGCAGCCCATTTTCCTTCCAAAGGTGGTTTCGGCATTCCATCTAAATGAGGACATTGTGTTACCATCCCTATGTCCTAAGCCGACACACCCAAAAGAGGTTGCCTTATATTCCCTGGACGTGGTCTGGGAAGTCAGACTCTCTGTTTGTCTCGTGGTTGGTCCCAAAAAAGGTCCGGCGGTCTCGTTGTACACCATTTCTCGGTGGACCAGACAGATCGTGGTTCAGGCCTAAGCCTTAAAGGGCGGGTCACCTCTTTTTCTGTCACGGCTCATCAGTGCTGGGACAAGGTCTTCTAGAGCCCAGGGCGAACATGCCAAAACTGCACACCCCCCCCCCCCCCCCAAGATGTATGAGTATTATGTGGTAGCAAAGATCCTCCTCAACAAAAAAAACTGAGCACTGAATGAATGAAATACTTGTATAGCGCACAATGCGAACTGAATCGCCTCTATTCACTAATCCTTTTCACTCCCCCTAAGCATAATTTTCCCTCCTCCCAGCACAAATCTTTGCCCTCCATCCCCCAAATCCCCCCAGCACAAATCCCCCCCCCAAAAAAAATCACCCCTCCTAGCACAAATTCTCTACCCCTAGAAATTCAAAATTTCCCCTCCCGGTACACATCTTCATTCCCCCCCACTGGAAACCCATCCTCCCTCTAAGCACAAATCTTCTCTCATTCCAGTTCCCCACACAAAGCCCCCTAAATTAACACTCTTAGCATTCCCCCACTAATTTCCCCTCCTAGAACAATACTTACCCTCTGCCACCTTCCAAGTTTCCCCTTATAAACAAAAGTCCCCTCCCCCAGTCTCCTTATGGTGCCCCCTTCACCTCACATGATACCACAGTGCCCAGGGCAGCCGGCCCTTCTGCCCACCCCAATTGGAAGCTCCTGGGCTTTCCGACATCAAGCGTCTGTCTCCCAGGTGTGTAAGGCGGCGACTTGGTCGCCCGTTCACACTCTCACTAAATTCTACAAAGTTGACGTAAGCGCGTCTTCGGATGCTTGCTTTGGCCGTAAGGTTTTGCAGGCGGCTGTGTAAGGTTGCAATTACACTTTTTCTTTAAGTTACTAGTTTGTTGTGAACACATCTTTTGATGCACAAGTTGGCCGCTGGTTTTGATGGCGGCCGTTTAAGATGGCGACTCCTCTGTTGAGGCGTTCCCTTTGTTGTGGGTGAAGTTATGTTTTGGTGTTTCCACCCCTCGTTTTTTTTTTACACTTCTTGGGGACATCCCTAAGGTCAAGAATTAAAAGGAGCTGTGTCCGTCAATGAACAAAAGAGAAAATTGGACTGTAAAATCCCTTTCTCTGAAGTTCATTGACGGACACAGCTCACGCCCCTCCTATTTATGTTTGTACTGCTTTTTGATGAACTGAGCTGCAGGAAACAGGGTGAGGTGATATACACTCCCTGGGCGGTGCTGTGCAGTCTTGCTGTTTTTACGTGTGTTACATGTTCTACCTAGTCCTCTCCTGAAGGTGGCGTGATAACCCTAAGGTCAAGAATTAAAGGAGCTGTGTCCGTCAATGAACTTCAGAGAAAAGGATTTTATGATGAGTAGTGATGGCCGAACGGTTCGCCCGGCGGTCGTTTCGCGGCGAATTTCCGACATTCGCGGTCCGCACGTTCGAACGCCTTTTTCCGTCGTTCGCCGCGGCGGACTTACGTGTTTAATGTATACAAGAACTTTAACCTTTGGTGACACGTTTATCATGTGATACAGGACAGCCAATTGAGACATGACAGCACATGGACACTTGTACATTCCCCCTAACCTATAAATACACCCGATCCGGTGGCCATTTTACATTCTTTCTTCTGTTAAGATAGGGACAGGTTCCTGTGTGGAGTAGGGAGAGATAAACCACTAGCTATTTGGTACACAAAAGTTCTTTTCAGGACTGGTATAGGTGTTAGGTGTTGATAGGTTTGCTGTGCTGCTGATTCTTGCAGCAGCCTGAGTGTCTTTTGTTAGTTTAGAGAAAGGGAAAGGACGGTGTATGCTACAGGGACAGCCAGATTAGTCTTTCATCATCATCATCATCATCATCATCATTAGCTGTTACTATCAAGGTCCACAAAAGAGCTGTTCCAGTAACCACTAATCGTTCTCTTTTTTTGCCAATTTGTATAGGGACAGGAAGGAAGCAGTGTTGTCAGGCAGTGAGGGTAATTTTAAAGACTTGCTGTTATTATTAGTTCCACAAAGGTTCTTTTCAGGACTGGTATCAGTGGTACAGTAATAGGCTTGTACATGTATAATATTCTTTCTTCCAAATATAGAAAGGATATTATACTTGACTGCTGCCCTTCTGCTGCAGTCTGCTAAACATTCACAACTCACTTGTTCCACAAAAGTTCTTATAAGGACTGGTAACTTGGTATAGGGTGCTACGGTACATAGGCTTGAGTGCGGTACAGTCTGCTGTTCTGTAAGGACCGCTATCGGTCCACAATAGATAGGGTTGACGTGCACCACTGCTGACCGCTGCCCTATACTGCAGCAGTCCTTCAGCGGTATAGGGACTGACGTACAGTCTGCTAATCACTAACACACAACCTGCTTGTTCCACAAAAGTTCTTATAAGGACTGGTAACTTGGTATAGGGTGCTACGGTACATAGGCTTGAGTGCGGTACAGTCTGCTGTTCTGTAAGGACCGCTATCGGTCCACAATAGATAGGGTTGACGTGCACCACTGCTGACCGCTGCCCTATACTGCAGCAGTCCTTCAGCGGTATAGGGACTGACGTACAGTCTGCTAAAAACTAATACACAACCTGCTTGGTCCACAAAAGTTCTTATAAGGACTGGTAACTTGGTATAGGGTGCTACGGTACATAGGCTTGAGTGCGGTACAGTCTGCTGTTCTGTAAGGACCGCTATCGGTCCACAATAGATAGGGTTGACGTGCACCACTGCTGACCGCTCACCTATACTGCAGCAGTCCTTCAGCGGTATAGGGACTGACGTACAGTCTGCTAAACACTAATACACAACCTGCTTGTTCCACAAAAGTTCTTATAAGGACTGGTAACTTGGTATAGGGTGCTACGGTACATAGGCTTGAGTGCGGTACAGTCTGCTGTTCTGTAAGGACCGCTATCGGTCCACAATAGATAGGGTTGACGTGCACCACTGCTGACCGCTCACCTATACTGCAGCAGTCCTTCAGCGGTATAGGGACTGACGTACAGTCTGCTAAAAACTAATACACAACCTGCTTGGTCCACAAAAGTTCTTATAAGGACTGGTAACTTGGTATAGGGTGCTACGGTACATAGGCTTGAGTGCGGTACAGTCTGCTGTTCTGTAAGGACCGCTATCGGTCCACAATAGATAGGGTTGACGTGCACCACTGCTGACCGCTCACCTATACTGCAGCAGTCCTTCAGCGGTATAGGGACTGACGTACAGTCTGCTAAACACTAATACACAACCTGCTTGTTCCACAAAAGTTCTTATAAGGACTGGTAACTTGGTATAGGGTGCTACGGTACATAGGCTTGAGTGCGGTACAGTCTGCTGTTCTGTAAGGACCGCTATCGGTCCACAATAGATAGGGTTGACGTGCACCACTGCTGACCGCTCACCTATACTGCAGCAGTCCTTCAGCGGTATAGGGACTGACGTACAGTCTGCTAATCACTAACACACAACCTGCTTGTTCCACAAAAGTTCTTATAAGGACTGGTAACTTGGTATAGGGTGCTACGGTACATAGGCTTGAGTGCGGTACAGTCTGCTGTTCTGTAAGGACCGCTATCGGTCCACAATAGATAGGGTTGACGTGCACCACTGCTGACCGCTCACCTATACTGCAGCAGTCCTTCAGCGGTATAGGGACTGACGTACAGTCTGCTAAACACTAATACACAACCTGCTTGTTCCACAAAAGTTCTTATAAGGACTGGTAACTTGGTATAGGGTGCTACGGTACATAGGCTTGAGTGCGGTACAGTCTGCTGTTCTGTAAGGACCGCTATCGGTCCACAATAGATAGGGTTGACGTGCACCACTGCTGACCGCTCACCTATACTGCAGCAGTCCTTCAGCGGTATAGGGACTGACGTACAGTCTGCTAAACACTAATACACAACCTGCTTGTTCCACAAAAGTTCTTATAAGGACTGGTAACTTGGTATAGGGTGCTACGGTACATAGGCTTGAGTGCGGTACAGTCTGCTGTTCTGTAAGGACCGCTATCGGTCCACAATAGATAGGGTTGACGTGCACCACTGCTGACCGCTGCCCTATACTGCAGCAGTCCTTCAGCGGTATAGGGACTGACGTACAGTCTGCTAAACACTAATACACAACCTGCTTGGTCCACAAAAGTTCTTATAAGGACTGGTAACTTGGTATAGGGTGCTACGGTACATAGGCTTGAGTGCGGTACAGTCTGCTGTTCTGTAAGGACCGCTATAGGTCCACAATAGATAGGGTTGACGTGCACCACTGCTGACCGCTCACCTATACTGCAGCAGTCCTTCAGCGGTATAGGGACTAAGAGTTTTGTCACAGGGTCATTTAAAAAATGACATGCAGAGGAAGAGGCAGGCCCTTCCGCAGGGGTGGTAGGGGTAGGGCAGGAGCAACAGGCTTGAGCCAAAGTGGGAAGTTGCAGAAGGTGCGTTCAATTACTTTAAAGGATGCACCAGACTTGGTTGAGTGGCTCGCTCAGCCTTACTCTTCTGCACCCTCCTCATCCTCTCGATCTGCACCCTCTTCTTCACTCTCTGCTATGTGCACCCCCAAAGACACTACCACCAACAACACGACCACCACCACCACCACCACATACCTTCCGCTTGAGTCACTGGAATTATTTTCCGATCCATATCAAGAGGACATTTCTGATGCGCAGCCACTCTTGGTATTGGATCAGGAAGAGGAGGTAGCAACAAGCGCTACTCAGCAGTCTGACGCCAGTACCCAGATCAGCCCAAGGAGGAGGTTGGTCCCCGGTGTTGCTGCCTACTCCGAGATCTCTACTTATAGCGGTGGGGAAGGTGACGTTGATGATGACGTGTCTAGTGATGTCACGTGGGTGCCCACAAGAGAGGAAGAGGAGGGGAGTTCAGAGGGAGATATGGACCAGCAGATAGGGAGGAGAAGCAGCAATGACTTACATTGCACAGCAGGGACAAAGCAGACTGCAAATGTATCAGGAGCGAGTCATCGACCATGTACGGTCACATCTGGCGCTCCCAGGACACCGGCACATGGCTCCGCAGTGTGGGCTTTTTTTAACGTGTCCGCTGCTGACAATAGCGTTGCCATCTGCAATCTTTGCAGTCAACGCGTTAGTCGCGGTAAGCCCAATACTCACCTAGGGACGACCGCCTTAAGAAGGCACATGAGCAGCCATCACCGAGCCCAGTGGGAGCAACGGAACACACAAAGCCACACTGCAGGCTCTCACCGTCCAGCCTCGTCTTCTACTTCTCCTTCTCCTCTCTCCTCACAATTGTCCTCCACTCCACCTTCCATCACGCCAAGCTCACATTTTTCTGCAAAAAGGCAGGCTTCCGTGGGCCTAATGTTTGAGCGTAAAAAAATGATGATGCCGGATAACCCTCTTGCCCAACGGTTGGCGGCTGGCTTGTCAGAACTCATAGCCCGCCAACTACTGCCATATAAACTGGTGGACTCGGAGGCCTTTCGCAAATTTGTGGCCATTGGAACACCACAATGGAAGGTCCCAGGAAGGAAGTATTTCTCAGAGAAGGGCATCCCAGAGCTATATGGCCATGTTCAGCGGCAAGTGAATGTATCTCTGGCACACAGTGTCGGTGCCAAGATACATCTGACCACAGACACGTGGTCTAGCAAACACGGGCAGGGAAGGTATATCAGTTTTACTGCCCACTGGGTGAACCTTCTGACGGCCGTCAAGCATGTAACCCGTGGCACCCGTGTAGATTTGGTTTTACCGCCACGGATTGCATGCAGGCCTGACTCTTCTTCTCCTCCTCCTACTCCATCCTCCTCCCTCTCCTCCTCAGCTGCCTCCTCCTTTTCCGCTGCTAGCGTCTCTTCCACTGCACCGCCCAAGCTCCCCAGAACCTATTCCACATGCCAGGTGAGACGTTGCCATGCCGTGCTGCGTCTGTTGTGCCTGGAAGCAAAGAGCCACACTGGCCCGGCACTCCTTTCAGCTTTGCGTTCACAGGCAGATGAGTGGCTAACACCGCTCAATTTGACAGTTGGTAAAGTGGTGTGTGACAACGGTGCCAATCTGCTTAGCGCATTGAAACAGGGCAAAATCACGCACGTGCCGTGCATGGCACACGTCTTAAACTTGGTCGTGCAGCGATTCCTTGTCAAATACCCTGGGGTCCAGGACATCTTGCGGCAGGCAAGGAAAATCTCGGCCCATTTCAGAAGATCTTACACGGCCATGGCTCGCCTTGCTGACATTCAGCGGCGACACCATCTGCCGGTCAGACGTCTTATTTGCGATTGCCCGACGCGATGGAACTCAACCTTCTATATGCTTGATAGGCTGCTCCAGCAGAAACGTGCAGTTAACGTCTACCTGTATGAACTCTGCGAAAGAAACGGTTCTGGGGAGCTGGGTTTTTTTTCACCGCGCCAGTGGCTGCTCATGCGCGACACATGCAGACTTCTGCGGCCATTTGAGGAGATCACCAAACTGGTCAGTCGCAGCCATGGCGCCATCAGTGACATGGTACCTTATGCCTTCTTTCTGGAGCGTGCATTGCGTCGTGTCATTGATCAGGCTGTGGAGGAGCAGGAGCGGGAAGATGAGGAAGTCGCAATGCTGGATGAATTCCCAGGGGGGGCTACTCTATCTGAGACAAGTCAACAACAGGAGTCTGATGAGGAGTCAGAGGAGGATGGTGCCGGGGCGGATGAGCAGGAGCAAGAAGAGCATGCTTTAAACCTTTCTGGGATCCCTGTTGTGCGAGGATGGGGAGAGGAGAATGAAGAGGACGACATTATCCTGGATGATGAGCAGGAGCCAGGCCACCACACCGCTTCCACTTTAGTGCAAATGGGGGCCTTCATGCTCCAGTGTTTTAATAGGGACCCCCGTATAAAAAGCATGAGGGTCAAGGACCAGTACTGGGTGGCAACGTACTTAGACCCCCGGTACAAACACAAAATGGCGGAAATGTTACCGCCGTCGCAGAGGGCTGTCAGAATGCAGCACTTCCAGGCCTTGCTTCGAGAAATGCTGCATTCTGCTTTTGCGTGCGCTGGCAGAGGAGCAATTCCCACTCCCAGAGAAGGATTTGCGGGTACCAATCCAACAGCGCCTGCAAGAAGAGGCCGGTTTGAAGATGTGTTGGTGACTTCGGATATGAGGTCATTCTTTCAGCCGACCCATCGACAGGTGTCATCCGGATCCAGCATCAGGGAACGCCTAGACCGTCAGGTGTCCGACTACATTGGGTTAACGGCCGATGTGGACGCTCTGAGGAGTGATGAACCCCTAGACTACTGGGTGGGCAGGCTTGACCTCTGGCCAGAGCTTGCCCAATTTGCAATCGAACTGTTGGCTTGCCCCTCATCCAGTGTCCTGTCCGAAAGGACGTTCAGCGCAGCAGGGGGGATTGTGACCGATAAGCGTACTCGCCTAGCTCACCACAGTGTTAACTACCTCACATTTCTAAAAATGAATGAGGCATGGATCTCGGAGGAATTCAACACATGTGACCAGTAGACCATGTATATGTCTATAAACTATTTTTTTAATCAAGCACACAGACCTTCTTAATTCATTTGGCTCACTTCCTTGACCCAAAAAAGCACACCGTACTATATGCCCCTACCCTCCTCTTTGAAGAGGTTGAGCGGTGTCATATTTCTACTGGGGCTGCTTATGATATCCCTGTGCTGTGCTGACTTCCTCCTGGGGGTTCTTATTATGAAGGGATCACACTATCCCTGTGCTGTGCTGACTTCCTCCTGGGGGTTCTTATTATGAGGGGATCACACCATCCCTGTGCTGTGCTGACTTCCTCCTGGGGCTGCTTACGGTGCTGCTGTCAGTGCTGTATGTCACGGTGCTGCTGTCAGCGCTGTATGTCACGGTGCTGCTGTCAGCGCTGTATGTCACGGTGCTGCTGTCAGCGCTGTATGTCACGGTGCTGCTGTCAGCGCTGTATGTCACGGTGCTGCTGTCAGCGCTGTATGTCACGGTGCTGCTGTCAGCGCTGTATGTCACGGTGCTGCTGTCAGCGCTGTATGTCACGGTGCTGCTGTCAGCGCTGTATGTCACGGTGCTGCTGTCAGCGCTGTATGTCACGGTGCTGCTGTCAGCGCTGTATGTCACGGTGCTGCTGTCAGCGCTGTATGTCACGGTGCTGCTGTCAGCGCTGTATGTCACGGTGCTGCTGTCAGTGCTCTGTATTACGGTGCTGCTGTCAGATGCCTCTATCACGGTGCATGTGTCATTCCGGTATGTCACGCTGCTGGTGATCATCTCCTGCACCCTCTTCTTTGCCTACCCTGGTCCCTGACCTTCCCTCTCCTCCATTGCCTTCATTAGCTCCATAGTCCTGAATTGTTAGAACAATTTCCCAAATAAAATAAAAATGCTTGTAGTTATCGATCCCAAATTCACCTCATACATGTATTATGTCATTGTCCAGATGGTGGGACTACGTTTTACCCCCTAATAATTACCACGTGGCCGCAAATTCGACATGAAGGTTTGCAAAGTTCGCCTCCCATTGAAGTCAATGGGGCCCGCAGCGAACGGTCGGTTTCGCGAACGTTTGGGTCCGTTCGCATTTCGCGTTCGCGAAACGTCCCGTCGGAAGTTCGTCCATCACTAATGATGAGTACAAAAATCCAATTTTTTGTTAAAAATTTTCTGCCTCTTTTCATTTATTTAGCAAAAGATACAAAAAAATATATATATAAAACTCAGTGATTATTAACCAGTTCCCGACCAGCGCACGCCGATGTACGTCGGCAGAATGGCACGGGCAGGCAAATGGGCATAACTGTACATCCCTTTAACTTTGCCGCCCTGCCATCGGGGGTGCGCCGGCGCGCTCTCGTGCTGGTCGGGACCCCCGTGAGTCCGGTCGCGGGACCCGCGGACTCGATCGCCGCGGGCATACCCGCGATCGTCTCACGGGGCGGCCGAATGAAGAAATGTCATTGTAAACAGTATTTCTCCATTCTGCCTAGCCATTAGTGACTCTGATCTCTGCTCCATGTGATTGGAGCAGAGATCAGTGTTCACTAAAACAAAGCCCAGCCCCCCCCCACAGTTAGTAACACGCCCCTAGGAACACCTAACCCCCTACACTGCCACCCACTGGTTAACCCCTTCACTGCCAGTGTCATTTACACAGGAATCAGTGCATTTGTATAGCAGTGATTGCTGTATAAATGACAATGGTCCCAAAAATGTGTCAAAATTGTCTGATGTGTCCGCCACAATGTCGCAGTCACAATAAAAATCGCTGATCGCCGCCATTAGTAAAATAAATAATAGTAAAAAAAAAATTATTAATAAAAATGCCATAAAACTATCCCCTATTTTGTAAACGCTATAACTTTTGTGCAAACCAATCAATAATCGCTTATTGCGATTTTTTTTACCAAAAATATGTAGAAGAATACGTATCAGCCTAAACTGAGGGAAAAAAAAGTTTTTATATATATTTTTGGGGGATATTTATTATAACAAAAAGTAAAAAATAATGAGTTTTTTTTTCAAAATTGTCGCTCTATTTTTGTTTATAGCGCAAAAAATAAAAACCACAGAGGTGATCAAATACCACCAAAAGAAAAGCTCTATTTGTGGGGGAAAAAAAGGACGTCAATTTTGTTTGGGAGCCACGTCGCACGACCGCGCAATTGTCAGTTAAAGCGACGCAGTGCCGAATCGCAAAAAGTGGTCTGGTCTTTGACCAGCAAAATGGTCCGGTCTGTAAGTGGTTAAATACCACCAAAAGAAAGCTCTATTTGGGTGGAAAAATGATAAAGAAATGATAAAAATGTCATATGTGTACAGTGTAGCATGGCCGCGCAATTGTCATTCAAAGTGCGACAGCGCTCAAAAGCTGAAAAGTGGCCTGGGCAGATAAGGGGTCAAAGTGTCCGGTAGGTAAGTGGTTAAAATATTTATTTATTTTATATACTGTCACCAGCCTGTATCCCTTATAAGCACCACACTAGTTGTATGATGACGCTGTGAAAAAATAAATAAAAAAAATTGTGAAAAAAAAATTACAACTTCAAAAAGCTCGCCTTGCCTCTTACTAAATACCTTGGACTGTCTACTTTCCGAAAAGGGGGACATTTGGGGGTATTTGTACTGTCCTGGCATTTCAGTACAGCAGGATTGATTCGTTTTCAGATATATATCCCATAGTGTGTGGACTTTCCTAAACACTAAATAATATACACTGATTTTTTATCTTTTTTTTATTTTATTTTTTATCTTTTATTTATTTATTTCATAAGACAAGAAAACACAGTTCAAATAAATCAAACTTATTTCATTCATCTAAATCATATTATCTCAAATATATATGTAACCTGATGAACATATTTAACATATTTACCCTTCCCATGGGTCATCTGTCCCTCTTACGCTATTTCTCCATACCTAGGTATCTGTTCCATCAAGTTATACCTTGTTGCCATATGTGTCCCTTCTTGCCTCAAATTTTCCCAAACTTAAAGCGGAGCTCCACCCTAAAGTGGAGCTTCCGCTCATTGGAACCCTCCCCCCCTCCGGCGCCACAATTGGCACCTTTCAGGGGGGAGGGGGGTGCAGGCACCTGTACAGTACAGGTATCTGCACCCACTTCCGGCGTAGATTCTGCAGAAGCTACGCCCCTTTCCGCAGAATCTACGCCCCTTTCCGAAAGTCCCCCCGCTGCCTGCTGGGAAACACACGGATCACAGAGACAGCGGGGACCATCCTTATTGCGCAGCGCAACTCGCGCATGCGCAGTAGGGAACCGGGAAATGAAGCCGCAAGGCTCCACTTCCTGATTTCCATACCCAAGATGGCGGCGGCAGCACCCGAGAGACGATCGAGGGATCGGCTTCGGGTGCCAACATTGCGGGTGCGCTGGACAGGTAAGTGTCATTATTTTAAAAGTCAGCAGCTGCAGTATTTGTAGCTGCTGGCTTTTAAAAAAAAAAATGGCGGACTCCCGCTTTAATAAAAGAAAAAAAAAAAGGGGGGGGGGCGGACGACCGCTCCACCCTCCCTTCCAATAAAGAGGAGATGGCGGTGGCAAGCGCGCTCCCCTCAAGATGTTACTTAATTTACATTTATTTAGTCTGCCATATTGCCTCCAAACAGGGTCCGTTCCCTCATTAGAAAAGATATATTTACGTGTTTCAGGGTGCCCACGTCTTAATGTATTGTTCCTTTTGGTGGCGTTTTGTGAGAATTAAATCCTCCATTTTCTTAATTTCCTCTACTTTTTTTTAAACCACATACCTATAGATGCCGCTTGTGTGGATTTCCAACATAAAGGAATACATGCCTTAGCAGCGTCAAAGCAGGGCCATTTTTTAAGGCAGGGCAAAAGGGGTAGCTGCCCTGGGCCCTGTCAATGTTGTGGGGCCCAAAGCAGCTGCCTCATACTTGCCAACTATCCCAGTTTAAATTCCTTCGTCCCTTGAGATTTTAGTCCTGTGCTGTGTCCTGATATCTCAGTGTGAAGTGATGTTGCTAATGCTGCCCAGCTCTGCCCTATTGTTGTGCACAGATGACTCACCTGCAGACCCGGTGTTTACATGTAAATTACTGGCATTCATATTTAAATAGCGGCGGCATTCATATGTAAATAGCGGTGCCCAGCGGCATTCATATGTATATCATGCCTCCCTGAGGTCATATCCACAGTAATCTCTAGCAACAAGCAGAAATCATGTGCTGTAACCTCTAGTAACTAATCAGTGACCGGTAATGTGCGCTGTAACCTCTAGCAACCAGTCAGTGAGCGGTAATGATGCACTGTAACCTCTGGCAACCAATCGCAATAGCTGCCTGATCTGATACAGTAAACTGATTTTGAGTCTAGCTGCTATTTATTGTTTGTCTCAGAGCAGGTGGAGAGCAAAACTGTATGGGGGGGGGGGGGGCCCCCCAAGAAAAGTTTTTCCCAGGGTCCAATCAATATAAAAGACGGCCCTGCGTCAAAGGACTGTTTTCTTAGATATTTTACTTGAAATATTAGTTGCGTGGAGCAAGAAGAGAGCCGGGTCATTTGGAATTACACATTCCATAAAATTTTGGGCTACTTGTTGGATTATCTTCCAAAAATATTCTAAATTAATATCATTTTTTTTTTTTTTTTTTTTTTTTTTTTTTTACACACAAAGCTTTCTTTTGATGGTATTCAATCACCACTGTTTTGTTTTGTTTTTTTAAATGTGTTTTTCTTCGTTTGTGTTATTAAAGTTTGCAAATAAGTAATTTATCTTTATAAATTTAGGCCAAAATTGATACAGCTACGTTTCTATGATAAAAAAAAAAAAAAAATCTGAAATATTTTGATTCTTTTTTTTTTTTACCATAGAAACATAGTATCAATTTTGACCTAGATTTATAAAAATAAATTACTTATTTGCAAACTTTGATTCTTTTTTTTTTTTTTTTTTTTACCATAGAAACATAGCAGTATCAATTTTTGCCTAAATTTATAAAAATAAATTACTTATTTGCAAACTTTAATAACACAAACGAAGAAAAACACATTAAAAAAAGCTTTATGTGTGTAAAAAAAATAAAAAATAAAAAAGATATTAATTTTTATTTTTATTTTTTTTTACACACATAAAGCTTTCTTTTGATGGTAATTCAATCACCACTGGGTTTTTTTTTTTTTTTTTTTTTTTTAATGTGTTTTTTTTTCATTTGTGTTATTAAAGTTTGCAAATAAGTAATTTGTCTTTATAAATTTAGGCCAAAATTGATACTGCTATGTTTCTATGGTAAAAAAAAAAAAAAAATCTAAATATTTCAGATTTTTTTTTTGTTACCATAGAAACGTAGCTGTATCAATTTTGGTCTAAATTTATAAAGATAAATTAATCATTTGCAAACTTTTATAACACAAACGAAGAAAAACACATTTAAAAAACAAAACAAAAAAACAAAACCCAGTGGTGATTGAATACCATCAAAAGAAAGCTTTATGTGTGTAAAAAAAAAAAAAAAAATTATATACGGTAATTTTTTTTTCGGTACAGTGTTGCATATTCACGCAATTGTTAAAGTTAAAGTAGTGCAGTGCTGATTAGCAAAAAAATGGCCTGGTCATGAATGGGGGGTAAAACCTTCAGGAGGTCAAGTGGTTAAAGCAGAGGACACTCTTCTCCTTGTGGATGTAGCACAGTCTAAACCCTCACAGCTAGGGACCAATGAGGTAGTCTCGGATCCAGTGGTGGCCAGTCCATATACATATCCATGGCGATGCATGGGGGGGGGGGGGGGTTTGAAGCACCTGATTAGAGCCAGAGGCTCCAATAGGCTTCAAAAAAAGGGTGGCCTCACGCTCCAAGGCCACCGAGGCCACCCAGTTGTGTAACCATAGCAAATAAAATTTTGTCGCTATTTTCACACTACAGTTCCTCCCCGCCAATCAGGAGGCAGGCCTGTGAGACCTGTTTCCGGAATGGCCAAAGCGTCAGGCGATCCCATTGGATGCCTAGCTCTTTGGCGGAAGAGGAGACACACGGCGGAGGAATCCGCTGGAGGAGCGGGCACCAGAGCCCCGTGGGTAAGGGCCTGTCAGGTACTTTTTCCGAGACCAAGGTGCTAAGAGAGGCTCCCCTTGCGGCTAAGCGCAGTATACCCCTGAAGGTGGTACAGGAGGTATAGGGCTCAAACAAGCACGGGTTGCCAGCAGGTTGAGAAGAATAGAGCTGATGATCTCTTGGAGACTTTGCTTGAGAAGGCGTCAGGGAGTAATCCGGACACTAGTAAAAGCCTGGATGAGAGTAGAACACAGGAGAGCAGATTGGAGGCTGTGGTGAGGCTATCACAAGTAAGTGATAAGCCAAGCCGGGGTTCAAACACTGGTAATCAGGCAGGTGCAAGTATAGCAAAGTCCTTGAGCCAAGCCGGGGGTCAAACACTGGTAATCAGGCAGGTGCAAGTTTAGCAAAGTCTGTGAGCCAAGCCAGGGGTCAAACACTGGTAATCAGGCAGGTGCAAGTATAGCAAATTCCATGAGCCAAGGTAGGGGTCAAACACTGGTGATCCGGCAGGTGCAAGTTTAGCAAAGTCCTTGAGCCAAGCCGAGGGTCAAACACTGGTAATCAGGCAGGTGCAAGTATAGCAAATTCCATGAGCCAAGGCAGGGGTCAAACACTGGTGATCAGGCAGGTGCAAGTATAGCAAAGTCCGTAAGCCAAGCCGGGGTTCAAACACTGGTAATCAGGCAGGTGCAAGTATAGCAAAGTCCGTAAGCCAAGCCGGGGGTCAAACACAGGTAATCAGACAGGTGCAAGTATAGCAAAGTCTGTGAGCCAAGCCGAGGGTCAAACACTGGTAATTAGGCAGGTGCAAGTATAGCAAAGTCCTTGAGCCAAGCCGGGGGTCAAACACTGGTAATCAGGCAGGTGCAAGTATAGCAAAGTCTGTGAGCCATGCTGGGAGTCAAACACTGGTAATCAGGCAGGTGCAAGTATAGCAAAGTCCTTGAGACAAGCCGGGGGTCAAACACTGGAGAGAAGATCAGAGGAGGTCAGGGGGCAAGCCAGGGTCACAACAGGAATCACTTGAAAGTATAACACGGGGAACAGAGAGGAGCTGAAGACAATCCAGCACTTGGGTCAGACAGAGGCAGCCTTTTATAGGCCAGCAGGGGGAACCATCTATCACATGATGTGCCTATGGTGCCCATTTCTTCTACTGGCAAGATTGCCAGTACTTCTACGGCCTATTCTCTGAACACTATTTCTCTGAAAGTGCCAGACCGCACCGGGTGGGTGAGGTTTCAGTGCCATGCCACGCCGCTGGGGGGGTTGGGGGTTCTTTGTTTACCGCCCCCCCAAAAGAAGAACCCACCAGCTGCCACTGCTCGGATCAGTCTAAGGCCTCAGAGCTGAGGACCACGAGGCAAGTCTCTGGTTACCCTAAACGATTCACCAGCTGTAGATAACCAACGCAGTCTTTGGGGTGTTGCACAGTCAAAGGGACCAATCAGGGTCTCTTCCTCACAAGTCCCCAGGACAGTTGCCTTCTTCCAGCTTCCTCCGGACTTGGTCCAGTGAGCGACACTCTCCTTCCTGACCCAGTCCCCTGGTGAAGAAGACTTGCATCCAGTGTCAGATTAGTCCAAGCCAGTCTCCCAATAAAATATATAAGTAGACTGGCATCCAGTGACAGACGTTTAACAACGAAGGTTCAAATAAAATATTTATATACTTATTTAAGACCTATTTAGGTAGAGCCCTACTTCTAGCTAGGTAATAACAGATTATAAAAATGATTAGTTGTCAAGTTTTGACAAGATGTGTCCTGTAAAGCAAAGAACTTGGCAAAGCTGGAGCACCATCTCCGCGGAGATGGCCCTCCACGGAATTAAACACAGTAACCAGCAGAAACAGTGGCAATACTCTTTAATTAACCACTTGACATCCGCGCTATGGCCTGAATGATGGCCACAGTGCGGATTCTGAATTTCTCGGGAGGCCGTCGTATGGCGCCCTACAGGGTGCGCGCGGAGTGCGCCGTGATCACCGAGTCACTGAGACTCCGGTGATCACCGACCTGAGTAAGGGGCCGGTCCCGGCCTCTTAACATGTGATCAGCTGTCAGCCAATGACAGCTGATCACATGATCATAACAAAAGCTCTGTGATCTTTTTCTTTTTCCTCCTCACGTTAACAGCGATCACCGGCTCATCTTAAAGGGACATCGGTCCCGAAATGGAAGAGGCGGTTATGCCTCATTTCTGCCATCTGAAAGTGCCCACAAGTGCCACCTATCAATGCCCACAAGTGCCACCTATCAATGCCCACAAGTGCCACCTATCTATGCCCACCAGTGGTGCCAATCAGTGCCACCTAGAAATGATGCCTATCAGTGTAACAGCCAAGCTAAGAACGCACACTCTACATATCGGTATTAAATCCTGAATAAAAATGAACAGCGTAATGCAATACTATTTAGATTCCATTAAAGTGGTTGTAAACCCTTACAACCAACTTTCACCTACAGGTAAGCCTAGATTAAGGCTTACCTGTAGGTCCAGGAAATATCTCCTAAACCTACATGGTTTAGGAGATATTTGCCGAAAGACAGGCACCGCCGTCTACGGCGCATGCGCCGTAGACAGCAGCGTGCAGGCGCACTGAGCACACCGCGGTCAACAGCGATATGCCGCGAGTGGCGGCTCCCATGCGCAGGAGTGACGTCATCGTGGCTTTGCCGAATGACAGCGGCGGAGCGGCAAGACCCACCAAGAAGATGGACGCTCAGAACTACAGGGGACAGCGGTGACTTCGCTGGCTCCTGTGTCAGGTAAGTGACACATAATGGACTACTATGCGATGCGATGCGATGCATAGGAGTCCATTATGCTTTACCTTTGCAGGGAATGTAAGAGGAAGTAACACCCATCAGGGTTTACTTCCTCTTTAAATGTAGATTCAAATCTTTAAACCCGGCCATTGGCTCTGAAAGTCTATAGGGCATAGACAAAAGAAAGAAAGGAAAAGTCAACTGCAACAGTTTGTTTCTCTTTTGAATACCGTTGTTCAGTAACAGACGCCCCTCTCTGCAGAACTCAGTGGAGGAAACAGCGTTTTGTTTTTTGTTTTTTTGTTGTTTTTTTTTTTTTTTTTTATGTTGCACAATATTTGCTCAACTGTTTAACAAACACATATTTTCAGGAGGAAATATAATACAGAATGAATTTTAGTGCAAACTCGCCCATTATAACACTCAATCTATTTGTAAAATATAAAAGAAGAGGTTGCATCGAAGTGAATAGACAAACATGGCAAGTTTTTAAATTGCGTGCGCCCGCGATATTCTGAAAAAACGACGGAGGCCAAAAAAAATCCATAGGACACATTTTAAGAGCCTTAACTGCTCACCAGTTTAGGGGTAACTGTGAGCGATGGCGCTAGAAATGTCGCTCTCGCCGTGACATTTGCAGGCGATACCTCACATGTCAACAAATCAAAAGGCTGTCCAGGGCGTCAGGACGATCTTTTGACTTTTGTTGAGCTGTGAGGCGCCAGGAGGCGTTGGTGGTCAGTGGTCAGTGCTGCCGGGTGTTGTGGGAAGCTCTTGTGCGTTGGTGGACTTTTTTGATACCTCACATGTGTGATGCTACTGCCGTTTGCATACACGTGCGCGCCCTGGGCGTGCGTTTAACTTTTTTCTTGTTTGCAGGGCAATAGAGTTTAGGTTTAGTTTTTTTAATTATTTTTTTATGCATTTTACTATTTTTTTTATACTTTTTTTTATTTTTATTTTTTTATTTAACAAACCCCCATGTGATAGCAATGGGCAGGTGACAGGTACTCTTTATGGAAGCATTAGGGGTCTATTAGATGGCTGGGAGGGGGGAACCACACTGCATGCACCGTAAAAGTCATTGTACAAGACTTTTACAGACTTATCCACCTTACCAACCACCAGGCCTGTACTGGCCATCGGGACTACCGGGAGATTCCCGGTGGGCCGCTTGGCTCAGTGGGCCGCTGGGCCGGTTGTCAGTTTGAGTTTATATTGTGCTTTTTATAGTTAACGCCAGCAGCGGCCGCGGCTGCTGCTCCGCTACAGTAACTGGGCCGGCACACAAGTACCTCCCTGGGGACGCTGCCACTCACTCCCCTAACATTACTGGCAGCCTCCTTGTCCCAGCGCCGTGACGTCACACGCGGCCGGAGGGCGGAGGCGGCCCGGGGATATGGGAGGAGCCCGAGCTTAGCCGCCTGGCCTGGGAGTGAAGAGAAAGTACCGCCGAGGAGGAACGAGGAACCAGAACGAGAACATTGCTCCACAGCTCCAGGACTCCACTCCAGACAGCAGCACAGACAGGGTCAGGGTCCAGGGACAAAGAAATCCATCACCTCACCAGTGTCATCAAGTAAGCACTAAATAATATAATCAACTGCAGGCTGCATGGCATGTGATATCTGTAATATGCAGCAGGGTGGGGGGAGGGGGTAGGGGTAAATGTACTGCCACTGTCCATGGTAATTGATTAACCACTTACAGACCGGACCATTTTGCTGGCCAAAGACCAGACCCCTTTTTGCGATTCGGCACTGCGTCGCTTTAACTGACAATTGCGCGGTCGTGCGACGTGGCTCCCAAACAAAATTGACGTCCTTTTTTTCCCACAAATAGAGCTTTCTTTTGGTGGTATTTGATCACCTCTGCGGTTTTTATTTTTTGCGCTATAAACAAAAATAGAGCGACAATTTAGAAAAAAACGCATTATTTTTTACTTTTTGTTATAATAAATATCCCCCAAAAATATATAAAAAAACATTTTTTTCCCTCAGTTTAGGCCGATATGTATTCTTCTACATATTTTTGGTAAAAAATGCTTATTTGCAATAAGCAATTATTGATTGGTTTGCGCAAAAGTTATAGCGTTTACAAAATAGGGATAGTTTTATAGCATTTTTATTAATAATTTTTTATTATTTTTGTTTTACTAGTAATGGCGGTGATCAGCGATTTTTTTATTGTGACTGCGACATTGTGGCGGACACATCGGACATTTTTGACACATTTTTGGGACCATTGTCATTTATACAGTAATCGCTGCTATATAAATGCAGTGATTCCTGTGTAAATGACACTGGCAGTGAAGGGGTTAACCAGTGGGTGGCAGTGTAGGGGTTAAGTGTTCCTAGGGGTGTGTTGCTAACTGTGGGGGGGTTGGGCTTTCATTTAGTGAACACTGATCTCTGCTCCAATCACATGGAGCAGAGATCAGCGTCACTAGTTGCTAGGCAGAATGGGGAAATGCTGTTTACACGGCATTTCCTCCATTCAGCCGTCCCGTGAGACGATAGCGGGTATGCCCGCGGTGATCGAGTCCGCGGGACCCGCGACCGGACTCACGGTGGTCCTGACCGGCACTGGTCGGGAACCGGTTAATAATTTATTTTTTTGCACAATTGCGTATAGTTTATATACTGTTTTTGTGTGTGTTTGCAAAATTAAAGTGGGCCGGTCTGGATGAAGTCCAGGGCCAAATTTTTGTCCCAGTCCAGCCCTGCCAACCACTCAGTGTCTGCCACCCCTCTCCTCCAATCCCTACACTGGCTCCCAATCAGTGTCTGCCACCCCTTTCCTCCAATCCCTACACTGGCTCCCAATCAGTGTCTGCCACCCCTCTCCTCCAATCCCTACACTAGCTCCCAATCAGTGTCCGCCACCCCTCTCCTCCAATCCCTACACTAGCTCCCAATCAGGGTCTGCCACCACTCTCCTCCAATCCCTAAACTGGCTCCCAATCAGTGCCCACCAACCCTCTCCTCCAATCCCTAAACTGGCTCCCAATCAGTGTCCACCAACCCTCTCTTCCAATCCCTACACTGGCTCCCAATCAGTGTCTGCCACCCCTTTCCTCCAATCCCTACACTGGCTCCCAATCAGTGTCTGACACCCCTCTCCTCCAATCCCTACACTAGCTCCCAATCAGTGTCTGCCACCCCTCTCCTCCAATCCCTACACTAGCTCCCAATCAGTGTCCGCCACCCCTCTCCTCCAATCCCTACACTAGCTCCCAATCAGTGTCCGCCACCCCTCTCCTCCAATCCCTACACTGGCTCCCAATCAGTGTCTGCCACCCCTCTCCTCCAATCCCTACACTGGCTCCCAATCAGAGTCCACCAACCTTCTCCTCCAATCCCTACACTGGCTTTCCAATCAGTGTCTGCCACCCCTCTCCTCCAATCCCTACACTGGCTCCCAATCAGTGTCCGCCACCCCTCTCCTCCAATCCCTACACTAGCTCCCAATCAGTGTCCGCCACCCCTCTCCTCCAATCCCTACACTGGCTCCCAATCAGTGTCTGCCACCCCTCTCCTCCAATCCCTACACTGGCTCCCAATCAGAGTCCACCAACCTTCTCCTCCAATCCCTACACTGGCTTTCCAATCAGTGTCTGCCACCCCTCTCCTCCAATCCCTACACTGGCTCCCAATCAGTGTCTGCCACCCCTCTCCTCCAATCCCTACACTGGCTCCCAATCAGTGTCTGCCACCCCTCTCCTCCAATCCCTACACTGGCTCCCAATCAGTGTCTGCCACCCCTCTCCTCCAATCCCTACACTGGCTCCCAATCAGAGTCCGCCAACCCTCTCCTCCAATCCCTACACTGGCTCCCAATCACCCAGCGAATTAAATTCAAAATACTAACCACAACATACAAAGCCATTCACAACTCTGCCGCAAGCTACATCACCAACCTTGTCTCCAAATATCATCCAAACCATCCCCTCCGCTCTTCTCAAGACCTCCTACTCTCAAGCTCTCTCATCTCCTCCTCCTCCCATGATCGTCTCCAGGATTACTCCAGAGCCTCTCCCATCCTCTGGAACTCGCTACCTCCACCGCTCCAGCTATCCCCTACTTTTGCTACCTTCAGGTGATCCCCGAAAACTCATCTCTTCAGAGAGGCCGATCACATCTCCATCTAATCTCCTACCACTTCCATCAGCTCATTCCCCACAGTTACTGCAACCTTTTGTACCACCTGCCCCACCCTATTAGATTGTAAGCTCTTCTGAGCAGGGCCCTCTTAATCCTCTTGTATTTTATTGTATTATAACTGTATTTTCTCCTTTTATATTGTAAAGCACTGCGTAAATTGTTGGTGCTATATAAATCCTGAATAATAATAATAATAATACTATGTATATCCAAAGAGATGAACTGATGTGACCTTTACTTTGCATATGACATCACTTAAAGAAACCCTACGATTTTTTTAAATATTTTTTTATAAAATGTATTCTATTTAACTCCTTATTAATCTTTAAGACCCCTTTCACACTGGGGCGATTTTCAGGCGCTTTAGCGTTAAAAAAAAAAGCGCCTTTAAAGCACTTGAAAGACGCCTCATCTGCAGTCCCAATGTGAAAGTCCAAGTGCTTTAAGACCCCTTTCACAATGTCTGCGCCCGAAAAAAGCTGCTAAAGCGCCGCTTAAACTAGCAACGCTTTATCTGCATTTTTCAAGCGCTTTTAACCCCATGCTAGTGGCCAAATAAAAGGTTAAAAGCGCCTACAAAGCACTGCTGCCAAAAGCGCTTTGCGGACGCTTTTCAGACGCTTTTCAGGCATTTTGCAGGCGCTTCACATTGATTTCAATGGGAAGGGGCGTGTTAAGAGCCGTGTATTCACCGTTCCAAAAGCGCTGCAAAGAAGCTGCTTGCAGGACTTTTTTTGACGCCCTGCCAGCGCAGCGCCTCAGTGTGAAAGCACTCGGGCTTTCACATTGGGATTGCAGATGAGGCTTCCTTCAAGCGATTTACATGCACTTTTTTTAACGCTAAAGCACCTGCAAAACTCCTGAAAAACGCCCCAGTGTGAAAGGGGGTCTAAGTATCCCCAATCAGCTATGATTAACTCCTTCCTTCCCTTTGAGGCTTTTTATAGGTATTTTTCTTTTTTTTCTTTACAATTAATATATATTTTTAATTTTCTTTCATTTTGTGTGTTATTTGTTTCAGGGTCACATAATAACAAGAAAATGCTAAATATTAAAAAAGAAAGCCTTTTTTCATATGCAACAAAAGAAAAAAAAAAAAACTTTGCTGTGCTTTGTACCAGAAAAAAAAAAATTGGCGCCATTTTAAATGAGAAAAGTATAGAGTAAAATAAATATATATATTTTTTTTACTTTTTATTTATTTTATTTAACTTTATTGCTATCACAAGTGGGTTAACAATCCCTCGTGTGATAGCATGGGGCAGGTGACAGGTACTGTTTATGGGTTATAAGGGGTCTATTAGACGGCAGTGGGGGAATGACACTGCTTGCACTGTAAAAGTGATCGTACTGCGTGCATCCAAAGAGATGCACTGAAGTCCCCTTTAATTTACATATTACTTGAAAACCTTACCTTTTTTTTTGTTTGTTTGTTTTTTTTAATGTATTCTTATTTAACTCTTTATTAATCCTTAAGTAACCCCAATCAGCCCTGATTATTCCTTCCTTCCAATCAGCCCATCCCTTTATCCCTCAGCTATATATGTATTTATTTATTAATTTTTACTATATATATATATATATATAGATATATATATATATATATAGATATATATATATATATATAGATATATATATATAGATATATATATATAGATAGATAGATAGATAGATAGATAGATAGATAGATAGATAGATAGATATATAGCTATATATACAGTAGATCTATATATATATATGTGTATATAGATATAGATAGATACATATTTATATATATATCTATCTATATATATATATATATATATATATATATATATATATATATATATATAGATATATAATTTGTTTACCTTTCCTCCTTTCCTTCAGCTATTAACTTTCAGTTTTTTTAATTTCAACATGTATTTATTTTTAAAATTAATATATATATATATATATATATATATATATATATATATATATATATATATATATATATATATATATATATATATAATATATCAATATTAATCCATTTAAAAAAAGCTGATTTTTTTTAATAAATGTATTTTTTCCCCCTAATTTGACCAGTTCGCTAATTTAAAAATTTCAATTTTTTACTCTATAATTTTTCAATGAACCAAAATGATTTTTCTGGCACAAAGCACAGTAAAGCTTAAGCTTTTTTTTTTTTTTTTTTTTTTTTGTATATTAAAAAAACTTTTCTTTTTTAATTCTTAGCATTTTCTTATAACGTGACCCTGAAACAAGTAACACACAAAATGAAAGCAAATAAAAACAAACAAAAACAAAAAAACAAACAAACAAACAAACAAAAAAAAAAATTACTGTGCTTTGTGCCAGAAAACGAATTTTGGTTCATTTTAAATGTGAAAAATTATAGAGTAAAAAATTGACATTTTTAAATTAACGAACTGGTCAAATTAGGGAAAAAAAAAACACATTTGTTATTTTTTTTTTTTTTTATGTCATTTACTTCATACAATTCACTAAAAAATAAATTATATATTTTTTTTATTTATATACTTTTTATGTTATTTTACGTTACATTAGTAAGAAAAAACAAAAAAACAAAACACCTTTTTCATCATTTGTCTATAGATTGCATAGAATTGTTTATTTTTTTTGCAAAACAATATTGCTTAGTCCACCACCCCCGAAGAGTCCTGACATCAACAAAACCAGAGCAGGGTCCAAAGCCTGGGTAATGTAGGTGAGGGACAGCCCACCTACAGATGCAGTGCAACCCTATGAGAGACGGCTCCCTGGAGGACACTGCAGGCTTGTCTGCCAGCCCCCCTCCTCCCCCATCATACACAGATGATGAAAGGTCTTTCTGGGAGATATGCTGATCGCCCGTCCAGCACACTGGATGGAGCCCAGGCCAACATGGATGAGTGCGCGGCCTGCAGCTTGGTCATGGTGAGTGAGAGGACCCCATCCCCCACACAACATTACATACCCCCTCCATCTCCCCCTGGGGACAGGGGCCCCTTCTCACGTGGGGACAGGGACCCCCACCTTCCCTGGGGACAGGGACCCCTTCTCACCTGGGGGCAGGGACCCCTTCTCACCTGGGGGCAGTAACTTCATCTGCCCTGGAGAAAAGGACCTCATCTCTTCTGGGGATGAGGACCCCATCCTGCCTAGGGACAGTCCCCCAATGGGGCACCTAAAAATAAAAATAATAAAAAAACTACTGATACCAGTGGTGGAACTACAGGGCTCACAAAGGTCATACCTGTGACCACGCCCTGGAGTTCCACCGCCAGACTCGGAGGGAAGGGCCCTGGCTGGGGTTCAGGGGGGCCCTTCATGGTTTCTTGCATCGGGGCCCCGAAGGTTCTAGTTACGCCACTGGAGGGGGCCAAAGCTGATACATTGCCGAGGGCCCCATTCTACCGGTACATGGCAGCCGGTACAGTAAGTGAAACGATAAATCAGGATTACAGTGTGACGGGTATGTTACGTCTTCCTCCTTCCATTACATTCCGGCACAGAAGACGCTTCTTCCCTCTAAATAACAGAACAATTAGACTCTGCCGCACCATATGGACCTAAATGGCCTATTACCTGGAAAGCTGCGTTTGTCCTATTGATCACAATCTATCTCTATTAAAACAGACTGTACATTGCAGCAAGCAGCACTCAGGATGCCATATTTATAATGAAATCTGAAATACACATCCCATATCGTTCAAGAGAAGAGTAACTGTGCTGATTATTCTGCCAGCTGGGAAAGTCTTATGTTGGGTAATAGTAGCAGATTGCAATAAATACATAAGACATTCAATCTATAGATTTTTGCTACAAAAAGTAAGATACGGGACAGTCTCACATCCAAGATTTCTGGTCTGGATGGACTGCACTGGATGGACGGAATTGCAGGAAGTGGACTGGATTGACTGGACTGGATGGAGTGGACTGAATAGACTGGACAGGATAGACTGGACTGGAGTGAACTGGATGAACTGGACAGGATGTATTGGACTGGACTTGATGGAGTGGACTAGATTGTGTGGACTGGATGGACTGGTCTGAATGGAGTGGACTGGATGGGCTGGACAGGGTGGACTGGATGGACTGGACTGGATGGAGTGAACAGGATGGACTGGACTGGACTGGACTGGACTGGATGGAGGGGACAGGATGGACTGGATGGAGTGAACAGGATGGACTGGATGGAGTGGAGTAGACAGGATGGACTGGATGGATGGATTGGACTGGATAGAGTGTATAGGACAGTGATGGCGAACCTTGGCACCCCAGATGTTTTGGAACTACATTTCCCAGGATGCTCAACTACACTGCAGAGTGCATGAGCATCATGGGAAATGTAGTTCCAAAACATCTGGGGTGCCAAGGTTCGCCATCACTGGTATAGGATGAAGTGGACTAGACTGAGTGAATTGGATGGACTGGACTAGACTTGATGGACTGGACTAGATGGAGTGGACTGAATGGACTGAACTGGGTGGAGTGGACTGGATTGAATGGACTGGATGGAGTGGACTGGATGGACTGAACTGGATGGAGTGGACTGGATTGAATGGACTGGATGGAGTGGACTGGATGGAGTGAACAGGATGGACTCACTGGACTGGAGTGGACAGGATGGAGTGGACAGGATGGAGTGGACAGGATGGACTGGATGGAGTGGACTGGATGAACTGGACTGGATAGACTGGACAGGATGGGCTAGACTGGAGTAGACAGGATGGACTGGACTGGATAGAGTGTACAGGATAGAGTGGACTGGACAGAGTGAACTGGATGGACTGGACTGAATGGAGTGGACAGGATAGAGTGAACTGGATGGACTGGACAGGATGGACTGGACTAGAAGGATAGGATGAAGTGGACTGGAAGCACTGGACTAGATGGATAGGACTGGAGTACACTGGCCTTGATGGACTAGACTGGAGTGGACAGGATGGACTGAACTGGATGGACTGGACTGGATAGAGTGGACTGGATGGACTGGAATGGACAGGATGGACTGGACTAGAGGGAGTGGACTCCATGGACTGGACTGAACTGGGTGGAATGGACTGGATTGACTGGACTGGATAGACTGGACTGGATAGAGTGGACTGGATGGAGTGGACTGTATAGCCTGGACACTGTATAGTCCTGGTCTGGACTGGAGTGGACTGGATGGACAGGACTGGATGGAGTGGAAGGGATAGGATGGAATGGAATGGATAGACTGGACTGGATTGAGGGGACAGGATGGACTGGAGTTGATGGTGTGGACTGTATAGCCTGGACTGGATAGGATGGACTGGAGTTAGTAGACTGGAGTGGACTGTTGGATGGACTCAACTTGATAGAGTGGACTAGATCTATCTATCTATCTATCTATCTATCTATCTATCTATCTATCTATCTATCTATCTATCTATCTATCTATCTATCTACAGTGCCTTGAGAAAGTATTCCTACCCCTTGAAATTCCCCACATGCTGTCATTGTTACAACCAAAAAATGTAAATGTACTTTATTGGGATTTTATGTGATGGACCAACACAAAGTGGCACATAATTGTGAAGTGGAAGGAAAATTATAAATGATTTTCCATTTTTTTTTTTTACAAATGATTATGTGTAAAGTGTGTGTGTGTGGGGGGGGGCATTTGTGTTCAGCCCCCTTTACTCTGATAACCCCAACTAAAATCTAGTGGAACCAATTGCCTTCAGAAGTCACCTAATTAGTAAATAGAGTCCATCTGTGTGTCATTTAATCTCAGTATAAATACAGCTGTTCTGGGAAACCCTCAGAGGTTTGTTAGAGAACCTTAGTGAACAAACAGCATCATGAAGGCCCAGGAACACACAAGACAGGTCAGGGATAAAGTTGTAGAGAAGTATAAAGCAGGGTTAGGTTATAAACATCTCACGCAGCTCTGTTCAATCCATCATCGGAATATGGAAAGAGTATGGCACAGCTGAAAACCTACCAAGACATGGCCGTCCACCTAAACTGACCGGGCCGGGCAAGGAGAGCATTCATCAGAGAAGAGCCAAGAGGTCCATGGTGACTCTGGAGGAGCTGCAGAGATCCACAGCTCAGGGGGGAGAATCTGTCCACAGGACAACTATTAGTCGTCTCTCCACAAATCTGCCCTTTATGGAAGAGTGACAAGAAGAAAGACATTGGAGAAAGAAAGTCATAAGAAGTCCTGTTTGCAGTTTTTGAGAAGCCATGTGGGGGAGGGGGCAGCAATCATGTGGAAGAAGGTGATCTGGTCAGATGAGACCTAAATGCAACTTTATGGCCTAAAAGCAAAACGCTATGTGTGGGGGAAACTAACACTGCCCATCCCCCTGAACACACCATCCCCACCGTGAGACATGGTGGTGGCAGCATCATGTGGTGGGGATGGTTTTCTTCAGCAGAGACAGGGAAGCTGGTCGGAGTTGATGGGAAGATGGATGAAGACAAATACAGGACAATCTTACAAGAAAACCTGTTAGAGTCGGCAAAAGACCTGAGACCGGGGCGGAGGTTCACCTTCCAGCAGGACAACGACCCGAAACATCCAGCCAGAGCTACGATGGAATGGTTTACATCAAAGCATATTCATGTGTTAGAATGGCCCAGTCACAGTCCAGACCTAAATCCCATTGAGAATCTGTGACAAGACTTGAAAATTGCTGATCACAGACGCTCTCCATCCAATCTGACAGAGCTTGAGATATTTTACAAACAAGAAGAATGGGCAGAAATGTCCTCTCTAGATGGGGCAAAGCTGGTAGAGACACCCCCAAAAAGACTTGCAGCTGTAATTGCAGAGAAAGGGGGTTCTAAAAAGTATTGACTCTGGGGGGCACCATACAAATGCCGCCCCCTCCACACTTTTCACATATTTATTTGTAGAAAAAAAATGAAAACCATTTATCATTTTCCTTCCACAATTATGAGCCACTTTGTGTTGGTCTATCACATAAAATCCCAACAAAATACAATTTACGTCTTTGGGTGTAACATGATAAAATGTGGGGAATTTCAAGGGGTATGAATACTTTTTCAAGGCACCGTATGTCAGACTCCCTTTGTTCTCCACACCTCGTGCTCCTGTGTGATGTCACTCTGTAATGATTGTGGGATGTTCTCATATACATCCTGTGATGTAGGGAGTGGTGGTCAATGTACACACATGTTCTACATTCAGACCCCCCCCCCCCAATACTCCGTCTGCATCTTGTCTCATCTCTGAGATGACCCCCCCAGTGATCAGACACCTACAGGGCACTAAGTCAGGAGCATTCGCAGTCTTTCTTAGGCTGGAAAATTCCATTGAAAGGTGGATGATGTGCGATATCTGGAGAGAATTATCTTCCTTCTACTCTACCGCACTGCGGTATATGTCAGAGCTATATAAATGTATAAAAAAAAAACATAGGGTGTGACTGTGTGTGGGGGTCGTGTGGGGGGGCGGGGGGACTTTAGAGTGTAAACCCCTCTGGTACAGAGACTGATGTGACTGGCTACAGGTTCTACACACAGCACTGCGGTATATGTCAGAGATATATGACTCAGAGAAGGACATAATCAGTTTAGCATCCTCATCAAAGTGCTGTGGAGTATTTCAAGGCCATGTTAACAATAAGAACAATTATTCGTTTAACCCCTAGAGATTCGCGCTATAGCCGAATGACGGCTACAGCGCGGACCTGCTTTGCCGGGACTACGTCTATTGACGTCGTCCCGTGCACGTGCGGGGCACGCGCAGCGCGCTCTGTGATCAGCGAGTCTATGAGACTCGCCTGATCACAGATCGGAGCAAAGGGTCGATCCCGACCCCTTACCACGTGATCAGCTGTCAGCCAATGACAGCTGATCATGCGATCGCAACAGAGCCGGTAATCGGCTATTTTCCCTCCTCGCGCTGACAGCGCAAAGAGAGAAAAAAAAGCCGATCACCGGCGGCCGAGAGAGGGACTTCAGTCCCGATCACGGCCAGATCATCAGTGCCCACCTGCTCCCTGCCAGTGCCACCTAAGTAGGGGAAAAAGTGAAACTCATCAGTGCCACCCATTAGTGCCCACAGTGCCACCCATTAGTGCCCACAGTGCCACCTATCAGTGCCCACAGTGCCACCAATCAGTGCCCACAATCTGCCGCAAAAACAGTGCTGCAACTCAGTGCCACATATCCGTGCCCATCAGTGTCATCTACCAGTGCCCATCAGTGCCCAGCAGTGCCGCCCATCAGTGCTCATCAGTCCCATCTATCAGTGGTACCCATCAGTGCCCATCCATGCCACCCATCCGTGCCACCCACCCGTGCCATCTTATCTGTGCCCATCTTTGCCCATCAGTGCCCATCAGTGCCGCCTTATCTGTGCCCTATCAGTACTGCCTTATCTGTGCCCATCAGTGCCACCTTATCTGTGCCTATTAGTGCCACCTTAACTGTGCCTATCAGTGCCCAACAGTGCAGCCTATCAGTGCCCACCAGCGCCGCCTCATCAGCGCATTTCAATGAAGGAGAAAAATTACCTGTTTGCAAAATTTTATAACAAACTATTAAACATGATTTTTTTTTTTTTTGCATCTTTTTTTGTTTGTTTAGCAAAAAATAAAACTCCGAGCTGTAACTAAATACCACCAAAAGAAAGCTCTATTTGTGGGAAAAAAATGATATAAATGTCATTTGGGTACAGTGTTGTATGACCGCGCAATTGTCATTCAAAGTGCATCAGCGCTGAAAGCTGAAAATTGGTCTGGGCAGGAGGGGGGTTTAAGTGCCCAGTAAGCAAGTGGTTAACTTGGCCATATCAGGACAAGGCTTTACATTTATAGTCTTCTGGAGCTGTGTGACAGGTCCTCTTTATTATGCTCTGACCACCACCGCCCCCCCCCCCCCCTCCACACCCGTGAAGTCTCGGTGATGTTGCACGCTTCGTTTCTATTCTTCAGCAACCTAAGATCGATGGAGATCGATGGAGATCAATGGTATAAATGGGTCATAATAGAGCTTCATATAGAGAAGTGTCAGGGCCGTCACATGCCGTATTAGTGGGGAAATTACTTCTAAGGCCGCGTACACACGGGCGGATTGTCTGCCCAACTAAGTCCGTCAGACAATCCGACAGACAGTCTGTTCAACTTTTGAATGAACGGACTTGACCACACACGATGAACAGACAGTCCGTTGAAAGCTTGCGCGATGACGTGTACAGCACGTACGACGGGACTAGAAAAACGACGTCCAATACACTGCAATGCAACCTTCGGCCGTGTAAATCCTTTCTGAGCATGCACCATACTTAGTCCGTCCAACTTGCCTACACACGAGCGGACTGTCCGCTGAAACCAAGTTTGTACGGACAAAATTACGGAAATTCCGAAAGACAAAGTCCGTCAGACTGTCCGCTGAAAAAGTCAGCTGAAGCCCACACACGAGCGGATTGTCCGCTGAAACACGGTTCAGCGGACTAAGTTGGGCAGACAATCCGCCCGTGTGTACGCGGCCTAAGAAGAACCATTGGAATGAAGTGGAATCATCTTTGTAAATACAGGGTAGTGCCTCAATGGGCCTCTCCTCTTCCACCTCACCGGACTCCTATAGATGGCGACCACAAAGTGCATCCTGTTTTTTCACATTGATGTTTCTCGGCCCCAAGGGTAACAAGGAATAAGCCCCACCTGTGGCAAAATCTCTGCTCTTCTACATCTCATAGAGGCATTTAACCACTTGCCGCCCACCCTATAGGAAAATGACGGCTGCACAGTGGTTTCAAAATCCTGACTGGACGTCATAGGGCGTCCTCAGGATTTTGGGGAGTGTGCATCACGGCGATCGTTGATGCGGAGTGTCAGTCTGACACCCCGCAACTACGATCTCAGTAAAGAGTCTCTGACGGAAACTCTTTACCACGTGATCAGGCGTGATTGGACACAGTGTAAATGGGAAGAGCCGGTGATCGGCTTTTCCTCACTCGTGTCTGTCAGACGCGAGTAGAGGAGAGCCGATTGGCTGCTCCCCTGACCGGGGGGGTCTGTGCTGATCGATTATCAGCACAGCCCCCCCAAGGATGCCCACACTGGACCACCAGGGACTCCACCAGACCACCAGGGATGCCCAGTACCAGGTATGCCACCTTAGACCACCAGGGATGCCAGTCAGTGCTCACAATGGATGCCAATCAGTGCCCACAATGGGCATCACTGATTGGCATGCATTATTGTTTGGCACTGATTGGCATTCATCAGCAAAAAACAATACACCTATCAGTGCCCATCCGTGCCACCTATCAGTGCCCATCCGTGCCACCTATCAGTGCCCATCCATGCAAACTATCAGTGCCCATCTGTACTGCTTATCCATGCCCATCTGTGCCGTCTATCCATGCCCATTCATGCCGCCTATCCATGCCAATCCGTGCCAGCTATCAGTGCCAATTTGTGCCACCTATCAGTGTCCATCCGTGTCGCCCATCAGTGCCACCTATCAGTGCTCATCAGTGACACCTATCAGTGCCACATATCAGTGCCCATCAATGCCATCTCATCAGTGCCACTTCATTGGTGCCACCTCATCAGTGCCCATCAGTGCTGCCTTATCAGTGCCCGTCAGTGAAGGTGAAAACGTACTTATTTACGCAGTTTTGAAACTGAAACAAAAAACAACATTTTTTTTTCAAAATTTTCTGTCTTTTTTTATTTGTGTAGCAAAAAATAAAAACCGTAGAGGTGAACAAATACCACCAAAAGAAAGCGCAATTTGTGTGAACAAAATGATAAAAATCTCATTTGGGTACAGTGTAGCATGACCGCGCAATTGTCATTCAAAGTGCGACAGCGCTGAAAGCTCAAAATTGCTCTAGGCAGAAAAGTGTTTAAGTGCCCGGTATTGAAGTGGTTAATCTAACTCCAGGAATTAAGGGATTCGCTTGTAGGGTAAGGGGTTCAGTAGTGCTTGGTGTAGTTACCCAGTTTGTCCCATAGGTGTTATCATAGTTAGCCTTGAGAGTAAGCTTAGGGACCCCTTGTAGTAAGTGGGCAAGTGTAGAATCCTAAATTGCCACCAGAAGCCCTTAGTAAGTAAGGTGGGACCAAAGAAACAGATTTAGTACCGGTTCTGCCCATGCCAGTAGGGCAGTGTTACAAGTATACTGGCAGGAAGTGCCATAAGAAGTGTTTGAAGGACCAAGCTATAACAAAGATGTAGGCTGTTAGGTTCTATCTCTAGGGGAGAGGAATGTTGCAAGACTTTTGGGACTACTAGTTTCCTTAGCAGGGGTGGAAGGACTCTGGAAAGCCCCCTCTGAAAGGTATGTCCTCCGAGTCCCGATTCCTCTTGTTATTGCTCTCTTATCATGTGCAACTTAAAAGAAATGTGCTGCCACCATTGGGATGAGTGAAGAATGTAAATCAGCTGTGTTGGACTGTTCCTTCCCCTAACCTCAAGATGGGGACCTCCTCTGAAAATGGAGGACGCTGGGTAAGGCTGCTAATGGGGTCCATTGGTGTAATGTCTGAAGCAGGTATGGGACAGACTACTTGGTGGGTGCTGGCTCAGGGTGTGCCCGCGTATTGTCAAGTTCCAGTGGGTACCCTGAGGAGGATCTTGGGTTCATGATGGTCTGGTAATAGAGGGGGGCTTTTGGGACTTTAAATGAGACGCACGGTAACATGCATCTCCATCAGTATTCAAGTACATAGAGAAAGAGGGTCGGGACTTTAAATGAGGTGTCTATATAGTAGCTAATCGAAGGAGTCAAAGTAAAACATGAACAAGTATTTATTAGACATGGGTGCCGTCAATAAATTCGTTTCGTTCAGTTCCGTTACGGTTCGTATTAAAATTAATTTGTACTTCGTATTTCGTAAATTCAATTTCAATTCGTACGAAATATGAATTGTCGTTGGGTTCGTTAACGTGTACGAACGTTCTTTACGATGAATTTAAAGGCAAAAATATATTCCTCAATATGACAGTCGATGCTGATGGAAGTTTGGTTTTTATCCGAAATACGAAATTCCGTTGAAGAATTTCCGATCCGAAATACGAAGTTTCGTTAGATGAGGGGCTCCCACCATCCCTGTGCTGTGCTGACTTCCTCCTGGGGATTCGTAAAAAACAAAAGTTCGTATTTCGTACAAAATTCGGACGCATGGCAATTCGTATTTCCTCCCGAACGTACGAATTTAGGGAAATTCGTACGAATTTAGGGAAATTCGTACGAAACGAAACGCACATGTCTAGTATTTATTTGTTTGCCATGATTGAGTAGGTACATGGCAGACAATACATGCAATAATGACACATAATGTAACAAATCATGTATCCAAAAACATTTACATGTTAAAAAATATGAATAGAATATACAATAGTATTGCCCTCAATAATAAAAATCATTGTAATATAACATGAAATAAATTTTTGAAAAATCTGGTCCCCCAACTTGAAAGTGTTTATCTACATTGTAACTTTGTTCTTTTCCCCATTGTATCTTTTTGATCATATTCTACTTTTATTGCATACCTAACTGTGATCTATATATATCCCTAGACGCGTGTATTTCCTGAAGAAGCTGAAAAGCGAAACTAGTCGAAATACGTTACCTCCTATACCAGCCGTTGATTATTTTTATTGTCAAATGTTTTTATACTAAATAAATTGATATAATATTTTGTTTTTATGTTTGTTTTTCTCAATGTTTCTATACCCTGTGAAGTGCACCACAATAGTCCCCCTGCTCTTTTTTCTTTGTTGACATTTCTGGTTGGGGACCAGATTTTTCAAAAATTTATTTCATACTAATTTGGGATGAAGGTGCATGATGTAATGTTTCATTTGTTATTCAAACCTATTATGTTGTGAGGCCACCCATAATCTTCATTGTAATATGACGGTTATAATCCACGGCATTGCCTGAATCCAAAGACCATGTAGGTATGTATACATTGCATCTAGGTTAGTCCCGACGCGTTTCATGGGATCTATCCGATCATCAGGGGCGGTGCATGATACATCTATAAAAAGAGGTAAATATATCAACATCAACCATTCATGGACAAGAAATAAACATACATACAGGGAGAATAAGGTGGTCATCCCTGTAAAACTCACGTATCTGCTTAGCGTGAAACAAACACACCGCCGGGGTGCCAGGGCCGAAAGGAATGCCTGTTCCGGAAGCTGTGGTAGAAGGGTCCAATAGAAACACAGGGAACATGAGTATGGATGTAACCCAGAATATCTGGAACAATGTAACAAAGGGGCTCCATTCTGTGGGACAATAAAAAAAACATAAATGCACCAAATGGTGCTAAAGATGTAAACTAATCAAAGAAAGGAGCCCAAACTAAAATGAGTGTGAACTGATATCAAAACAGCATAGATCCCCAGAAAATGTAATAAAATCCTGGGATTAAAAACCACATATAAAATAAATGTCATAATGCTAGTGGTAGTTACCTAGTGTTGCTGATATAGGAGTAGGAGGCAGCGATGTCTGGTGCAGACTGCACAGGAAGTGTATCAGTCAGAGGACCGACTTTGAATGAAAGAAGTGTGTTTAAATGCTCTGTGTGTAATGAGTGGACCCCACCCAGCGTCACACAAGGCTTGACATTTAAGACAGGCACCAGAGTCAGAGAAGAAACAGCACACTGAACCCCAAATGTCCATCCCACCATCAGCCAGGATGGTAGCACCTGCTTGTGTCAGAAAAGCTTTGACGGCACAAGCGGCAGTGTGGCGCCGATGCCAGGGCAGACAGCCCCGCCCAGGTCCCCGCACCCAACAAAAATCAGGTGGGGGGGGACATGGGAAGGGCACTGAGAAAGCATCGCAACTCCCGGAGGAAATAAGGCAAAAAAAAAAAATGATGGTCTGGTAGGTCTCGGGGACGATCCTGTATTAGGAATGAGTGTACATGCTCCACCACCATGTGGAGGACATGGAGCCCAGCATTTGGCTCCTATTAAAAAACACCTTTGGCTTGTCACATTATCCTTAAACTGAAAATCCTAAATAGAATACCCCACAATGGGCAAATGTGCCACAGAGGCTTCTTCTGTATCAAAGTAAATTATTCAACACCATCCAAATCATAATGAGGTCCAGGTTTGGGTCCACCATTAATGGGGATGAGGTTCAGGTTTGGGTCCACCATGAATAAGGGATGAGGTTCAGGTTTGGGTACATCATGAATGGGGATGAGGTTCAGGTTTTGGTCTACCATTAAAGGGAATGAGGTTCAGGTTTGGGTACATCATGAATGGGGATGAGGTTCAGGTTTGGGTACATCATGAATGGGGATGAGGTTCAGGTTTGGGTCCACCATGAATGGGGATGAGGTTCAGGTTTGGGTCCACCATTAATGGGGATGAGGTTCAGGTTTGGGTCCACCGTGAATAAGGGATGAGGTTCAGGTTTGGGTACATCATGAATGTGGATGAGGTTCAGGTTTTGGTCCACCATTAATGGGGATGAGGTTCAGGCTTGGGTACATCATGAATGGGGATGAGGTTCAGGTTTGGGTCCACCATGAATGGGGATGAGGTTCAGGTTTGGGTACATCATGAATGGGGATTAGGTTCAGGTCTGGGTCCACCATGAATGGGGATGGAGTTCAGGTTTGGGTCCACCATGAATGGGGATGAGGTTCAGGTTTGGGTCCACCATGAATAAGGGATGAGGTTCAGATTTGGGTACATCATGAATGGGGATGAGGTTCAGGTTTGGGTCCACCATGAATGGGGATGAGGTTCAGGTTTGGGTCCACCATGAATGGGGAGGAGGTTCAGGTTTGGGTCCACCATGAACGGGGAGGAGGTTCAGGTTTGGGTCCACCATGAATGGGGATGAGGTTCAGGTTTGGGTCCACCATGAATGGGGATGAGGTTCAGGTCTGGGTTCACCATGAATGGGGATGAGGTTCAGGTCTGGGTCCACCATGAAGGGGGATGAGGTTCAGGTTTGGGTCCACCATGAAGGGGGATGAGGTTCAGGTCTGGGTCCACCATGAAGGGGGATGAGGTTCAGGTATGGGTCCACCATGAAGGGGGATGAGGTTCAGGTTTGGGTCCACCATACAAGTTTGATAAAATCAAGGTTCATGGTCCCAGCCGGCTAATGCATTAATTTGCATACCCATATTCCTGGTAATCATAATAGACTACATGAGCCTTTGAACTTAGGTCAGTTGGCTTAGAAGGGCCAATGATGGGGGCTTTGTAATGAGCCAGTCCCTTTCCTATAAGGCTGCATTCACACCTGAGCATCACATTTTTGAGATTTTTTCTGGTGGGTTTTTTTTTCCAGATGTTTGTATGGGCGTTTTTAGCATTTTTGAACTCGTGTTGTTTATTAGCCAATAGAGAAAATATCATATTTTTCATTATTTGTTGCTATGGTTTTCAGCTTTTCATCCACTTGTATTTATTTCTTTACTTTTTTGTAAGAGGTTAGAGGTTATGGTTAGGGTTATTATTTTATTTATTATTATTTATGTATTTATTTTGTTAGTTTAGGGTTAGGATTATGGGTTGATATTAGGGTTAGGGGTTAGGATTAGGGGGTATATATTAGGGTTTGGGGTTAGGATTAGGGGTTATATTAGGGTTAGGGGTTAGGGTTTAATATTAGGGTAAGGGGTTAGGGGTTATTTCTAGGGGTTAATATTAGCATTAAGGTTTGAAGTTATTTTATTTATTTTTATTATTATTTATTTTTTATTTATTTATGATTATTATTATTATTTAGAATTATGAGTTAATATTGGGGCTAGTGGTTAGGATTAGGGGTAATATTAGGGTTAGGGGTTAATATTAGGATTTGGGGTTAGGATTAGGGGTTAATATTAGGGTTAGTGGTTAGGATTATGGATAATATTTGGGTTAGGGTTAGGCATTGGGGTTAGGATTAGGGGTTAATATTAGGGTTTGGGGTTAGGATTAGGGGTTAATATTAGTGTTAGTGGTTAGTATTAGGGTTAGGAATTATTATTAGAAGCTAATATTAGGATTATAGTGAGGGGTTAATATTAGGGATAGGGGTTAGGTTTAGGATTAGAGTGAGGGGTTAACCACTTGCCGACCGCCTAACGCCGATGTACGTCATCAGAATGGCACGGGCAGGCATAAGCACGTAGATGTACGTGATTTGCCTCCCGCGGGTCGGGGGCCCGATCGGGCCCCCGCCCGGTGCCTGCGGCGGTCGGTTTTCGTTCGGGAGCGATCCCGGACGAGGGGACGGCCATTCATTCATGGCCACCCCCTCGCGATCGCTCCCGACGAATGGAAATCCCCGGTGACATCACTTCCTCTCCTGTAATGTAAACACAGGAGAGGAAGTGATGTATTCTCTCCTCCGTGTCGGTATTTTTCGTTCCGACACGGAGGAGAACGGATCAGTGAGTTGCACCAACACATCCCACACACAGTAGAACATGCCAGGCACACTCACACCCCCCCTTTACCCCCCGATCACCCCCCCAATTACCCCTGCCCCCCAGTCACAGTGACACCAATGTCATTTTTTTTTTTTTTTTTTTTTTTTTTTGCATTGGTGTCATTTGTGACTGTAATAACTGTTAGGGCAGTTAGGGTTAGCCCCCTTTAGTTCTAATGTACCCCCCTAACCCCCCCAATAAAGGTTTAACCCCGTGATCACCCCCCGTCGCCAGTGTCACTAAGGCTGGGTTCACATTGCAGCGGTTTATGAGAACGAATGTGATTCGCACCGCACTGCAGTGCAAATCACATCCGATCTCTGTGCGATTCGAGTTCAGCCATTCGCCGCACCCGCCGCACCCGCCACACCCGCCGCACCCGCCGCAAATTCGCACGGGACCCTTTTTTTGGCCCGCAGCAGAATCGGATCGCATGGGTGTTCACACCATGCGATCCGAGTTTGCAGATCGCACTGCGATATGCGAACTGATCTGGGGGTGTCAGTAACATTTCACTGACACTCCCAGCAGTTCGCATAGGGCAGTGTGAACTGCCGCCGGGAGGCATGCGATGCGGGAACCCGCCGCGGATTCGCGGCGTTTCCGCATCGCTCCAGTGTGAACCCAGCCTAATAAGCGATCATTTTTCTGATCGCCGTATTAGTGTCACAGGTGACGCTAGTTAGGCAGGTAGGTATTTAGGTTCGCCGCAGCTTTTTATAGCGCTAGGGACCCCCATATACTACCGCATAAAGCCCCCTGATTGCCCCCTAGTTAACCCTTTCACCAGTGATCACCATATAACTGTTACAGGTGACGCTGGTTGGTTAGTTATTTTTTTATAGTTTCAGGGCACCCGCCATTTATTACCTAATAAAGGTTTAACCCCCTGATCACCCGGCAGGTGTCATTTGTGACTAATAACTATTAGGGCAGTTAGGGTTAGCCCCCTTTAGTTCTAAGGTACCCCCCTAACCCCCCCAATAAAGGTTTAACCCCGTGATCACCCCCCGTCGCCAGTGTCACTAAGGCTGGGTTCACATTGCAGCGGTTTATGAGAACGGATGTGATTCGCACCGCACTGCAGTGCAAATCACATCCGATCTCTGTGCGATTCGAGTTCAGCTATACAGATAGTATGGCTGAATTCGTGTCGCACCCGCCGCACCCGCCGCAAACTCGCACGGGACCCTTTTTTTGGTCCGCAGCAGAATCGGATCGCATGGGTGTTCACACCATGCGATCCAAGTTTGCAGATCGCACTGCGATATGCGAACTGATCTGGGGGTGTCATTAACATTTCACTGACACTCCCAGCAGTTCGCATAGGGCAGTGTGAACTGCCGCCGGGAGGCATGCGATGCGGGAACCCGCCGCGCATTCGTGGCGTTCCCGCATCGCTCCAGTGTGAACCCAGCCTAATAAGCGATCGTTTTTCTGATCGCTGTATTAGTGTCACAGGTGACGCTAGTTAGGCAGGTAGGTATTTAGGTTCGCCGCAGCTTTTTATAGCGCCAGGGACCCCCATATACTACCGCATAAAGCCCCCTGATTGCCCCCTAGTTAACCCTTTCACCAGTGATCACCATATAACTGTTACAGGTGACGCTGGTTGGTTAGTTATTTTTTTATAGTTTCAGGGCACCCGCCATTTATTACCTAGTCTCACTAGTGTACCCCTAAATTTAGGGGTGTCTACTTTCTAAAATGGGGTCATTTGGGGGGGGGGGGTTTGTGCCATCTTGGCATTTTATGGCCTTCAAAACTGTAACGCCCTTAGAAAGCCTGAAGGCGGTGCTTGGTTTTTGGGGCCCCGTACGCGGCTAGGCTCCCAAAAAGTCCCACATATGTGGTATCCCCGTACTCAGGAGAAGCAGCAGAATTTATTTTGGGGTGTCATTTCACATATGCCCATGGCATGCGTGAGCAATATATCATTTAGTGACAACTTTGTGAAAAAAAAAAAAAGTTTGTAATTTTCCCGCAACTTGTGGCAAAATATAAAATATTCCATGGACTCAACATGCCTCTCAGCAAATAGCTTGGGGTGTCTACTTTCTAAAATGGGGTCATTTGTGGGGGTTTTGTGCCATCTTGGCATTTTATGGCCTTCAAAACTGTAATAGGTAGTGAGAAGTGAACTCAAAAAATTACGCCCTTAGAAAGCCTGAAGGCGGTGCTTGGTTTTCGGGGCCCCGTACGCGGCTAGGCTCCCAAAAAGTCCCACATATGTGGTATCCCCGTACTCAGGAGAAGCAGCAGAATTTATTTTGGGGTGTCATTTCACATATGCCCATGGCATGCATGAGCAATATATCATTTAGTGACAACTTTGTGAAAAAAAAAAAAAAAAAAAAAAGTTTGTAATTTTCCCGCAACTTGTGGCAAAATATAAAATATTCCATGGACTCAACATGCCTCTCAGCAAATAGCTTGGGGTGTCTACTTTCTAAAATGGGGTCATTTGTGGGGGTTTTGTGCCATCTTGGCATTTTATGGCCTTCAAAACTGTAATAGGTAGTGAGGCGTGAAATCAAAAATTTACGCCCTTAGAAAGCCTGAAGGCGGTGCTTGGTTTTCGGGGCCCTGTACGCGGCTAGGCTCCCAAAAAGTCCCACATATGTGGTATCCCCGTACTCAGGAGAAGCAGCAGAATTTATTTTGGGGTGTCATTTCACATACGCCCATAGCATGTGTGAGCAATATATCATTTAGTGACAACTTTGTGTAAAAAAAAAAAAAAAATTTTTTTTTTGTCATTATTCAATCGCTTGAGGCAAAAAAATAAAATATTCAATGGGCTCAACATGCCTCTTATCAATTTCCTTAGGGGGTCTACTTTCCAAAATGGGGTCATTTGGGGGGGTTTTGTACTGCCCTGTCATTTTAGCACCTCAAGAAATGAGATAGGCAGTCGTAAACTAAAAGCTGCGTAAATTCCAGAAAACGTACCTTAGTTTGTAGATGTGACAACTTTTGCGCAAACCAATAAATATACAATTATTGACTTTTTTTTTACCAAAGACATGTGGCTGAATACATTTTGTCCTAAATGTATGACTAAAATTGAGTTTATTGGATTTTTCTAATAACAAAAAGTAGAAAATATCATTTTTTTTCAAAATTTGCGGTCTTTTTACGTTTATATCGCAAAAAATAAAAATCGCAGAGGCAATCAAATACCATCAAAAGAAAGCTCTATTTGTGGGAAGAAAAGGACGCAAATTTTGTTTGGGTACAACATTGCATGACCGCGCAATTACCAGTTAAAGCAGCGCAGTGCCAAAGTGTAAAAAGACCTCTGGTCATTTACCAGCAAAATGGTCCGGTCTGAAAGTGGTTAATATTAGGGATAGGGGTTATAATTAGTGGTTAGAATTAGGGTTAGGTGTTAGAATTAGGGTTGAGGGGTAATATTAGGGATTAGGGATGAGCCGAACACCCCCCGGTTCGGTTCGCACCAGAACTTGCGAACGACCCCCGCGTTCGGTACGAACGTTAGAACCCCATTGAAGTCTATGGGACTCGAACGTTCGAAATGGAAAGTGCTAATTTTAATGGCTAATATGCAAGATAGTGTCCTAAAAAGGGTTTGGCGACCTGCCTCCTGCCTCAGGGGACATGGGTCAATGCAAAAAAAAGTTTTAAAAACTACCGTTTTGGTGGGAGTACTGATTTTAATGACGATTAAAGTGAAAAAAAAAAAGTGAAATATTCCTTTAAATATGGTGCCTGGGGGGTGTCTGTAGTATGCCTGTGAAGTGCCACGTGTTTCCCGTGTTTAGAACAGTCCCTGCACAAAATGACATTAAACGGAAATAACACCATTTAAAACTGCTTGCGGTTTTAATGTTATATCTGGTTCCTGCAATATGGTTGAAAATCATTCAGAAAAATGGCATGGGTAGCCCTCCCTGCCCATTACCAGCCTATTTGGGTCTTGTACGCATATTAAGGGGAACCCCGTACCCATATTAAAAAAAGGAAATGCGTGTGGCCCCCAGGCCCTATATACTCAGAACAGCAGTATACAGGCGGTGCAAACAAGACTGGGACTGTGTAGGTTTGTTGTGTTAAGATGAATCTGTTTGTAATTTTCAACTGGTACATTTTTAAAGTGTAGCTCCAGTCAAAAAAACTATTTTTAAGCTTTTTGGAAAACATAGGGAAGGGTTATCACCCCTGTATAATTTGTTTTGTCGTCCATCTTTTTTCATCTCACTTCCTGTTGTCTCCTTCCGTTTGCAAGTAGGAGATGTTTGTAAGTTGGATGTTTGAAAGTAGGGGCCTGCCCTATATGCTCTGCAGAAATGGCGGAACAAGGTGTTGGTTTTGCAACAACATTGTAAGCCCTCAAAGTGACTCTTGGTGGGTGCTGGAGTGCCCTGCTGTGAACGATTATATCAAGAATTGTAATTACATGCCATTGTTGAACAGTGGTAGAAAAATTGACCTTTGGTGGTTGTGGTGCTGGTGCCACAACACTATAAGTCCTCACAGTTACTCTGGGTGGGCACAGGAAGGGGCCCTCCTGTGAAATATTATATCAAGAATTGTAATTACATGTCCCTGTTAAACAGGGGCAGAAAAATTGGGCCTTAGGCACTGGTGCCATCACACTGCAACCTCTGCCATACACTATAGTTTTATTGCAGGAATTAGCCCTGCTGCAAAGCATTGCATCAAAAATTGTACTTAAACGCCCCTGTTAAACAGGGGCAGAAAAATTGGGCCTTAGGCACTGGTGCCATCACACTGCAACCTCTGCCATACACTCTAGTTTTATTGCAGGAATTAGCCCTGCTGCAAAGCATTGCATCAAAATTGTACTTAAACGCCCCTGTTAAACAGGGGCAGAAAAATTGGGCCTTAGGCACTGGTGCCATCACACTGCAACCTCTGCCATACACTCTAGTTTTATTGCAGGAATTAGCCCTGCTGCAAAGCATTGCATCAAAAATTGTACTTAAACGCCCCTGTTAAACAGGGGCAGAAAAATTGGGCCTTAGGCACTGGTGCCATCACACTGCAACCTCTGCCATACACTCTAGTTTTTTTGCAGGAATTAGCCCTGCTGCAAAGCATTGCATCAAAAATTGTACTTAAACGCCCCTGTTAAACAGGGGCAGAAAAATTGGGCTGCTGGCATCACCCAGAACCAAAAATGTTCTTCCAACATATCAGCGGAGGAGGAAGAGGATAGACAATCAACATAACAGGACAGTCACTCAGCATCAGCATAGGCAGTCTTGAAGGGATGTGGTATTTCAAAAAAAATTATTCGGTTACATCAGCTTCAGGTGCTTGGTAGCTGTGGGTGATCCAAGACTGATTCATCTTGATGAAGGTCAGTCGATCAACTGATTCGGTGGACAGGCGCACCCTGTGATCGGTAACGAAGCCACCAGCAGCACTGAAGGTGCGTTCCGAAAGAACGCTGGATGCAGGACAGGCCAGTAGCTCAATTGCATACTGTGCAAGCTCTGGCCAGTGATCCATCCTCAAGACCCAGTAAGCCAGAGGATTTTCAGTGGGAAAGGTGTCCAAGTCTGACCTTGCCCCTAGGAATTCCTGCACCATGTAAATTAGACGCTGGCGATGGGTGCTGGAACCAATCATACCTTGGGGCTGCGGACTAAAAAATTGTCTGAAAGCATCAGTCAGACGGCCACCTTCTCCACCGCTCCTTCTGGCTGATGCCTCAGCAACACGTTGTCCAGGACCAGGAGTTTGTGACCTCCCAGTCTCTGGGAACGCGTTGCACAGAGCTTTCTGCAAGGCCTCCCGGAGATGTCTCATCCTCTGCTCCCTCTGCGATGGCAAGATAAGGTCGGCAACCTTACCCTTGTACCGTGGATCAAGGAGAGTGGCCAGCCAGTAATGGTCCCTCTCCTTGATCCGAAGAATACGAGGATCCTTCCGCAGGCTTTGCAGGATCAGGGAGGCCATGCAGCGTAGGTTAGCTGAGGCATTCGGTCCGGAGTCCTCTGGGTCACTAAGGACAACATGATCTGCAGCTACCTCCTCCCAGCCACGTACAAGTCCACGTGTTTCTTGGGACTGTAAATCATCCCTATAAGACTGCTGCTGCTGATGCTGAGTGCCAGCCTCCACCTCCATGCTGACACAATCATCCTCCTCCTCCTCTTCCTCCTCCTCACCCTCTTCCTGTGTGATGGGTGGCACAGCAGGAACACTGTCTGGATAAAGGGGGCCTTGAGAGGCAAGGAAGTCCTCCTGGACAAGAGGTATAGTGTCACTGATGCATGCACTGTCACTGCTCACCATCCTTGTGGCCTCCTCAAACGGTGACAGGACAGTGCATGCATCCCTGATCATGCCCCACTGGCGTGGTGAGAAAAAACCAAGCTCTCCTGACCCTGTCCTGGTGCCGTAGTCGCACAGGTACTCATTGATGGCCCTCTGCTGCGTGTGCAGCCGCTGCAGCATGGCCAATGTTGAGTTCCATCTGGTGGGCATGTCACATATAAGGCGGTTCTTGGGCAGGTTCAACTCCTTTTGGAGCTCAGCCAGCCGAGCACAGGCATTAAATGATCGGCGGAAATGCACACAGACTCTCCTGGCCTGTTTCAGGACATCCTGTAAGCCGGGGTACCTGCCCAAGAACCGCTGCACCACCAGGTTAAGGACGTGAGCTACACAGGGCACATGGGTCAGTTGTCCCTGTCGGAGGGCGGAGAGGAGGTTGGTGCCATTGTCGCAAACCACCATTCCTGGCTTAAGCTGGCGTGGCATCAACCACCTCTCGGCCTGCCCCTGCAGAGCTGACAAAACATCCGCCCCAGTGTGGCTCCTGTCCACCAAACAAACCAGCGCAAGCACGGCATGGCATCGTTTTGCCTGCGTACTTGCGTAGCCCCTGCAACGCCTACGGAGCACCGCTGGTTCTGAGGACAGAGCACTGGAAGAGGCCATAGAGGAAGAAGAAGAGGAGGGGGTGGAGGAGAGAGGTGTGTCACAACCAATAGTAGCATTTTGGAGGCGTGGTGGCGGAACAACCTCCAATACTACTGCACCTTGTCCTGCATCCTTCCCAGCAGCCAGAAGAGTGACCCAATGGGCCGTGAAAGACAGGTAACGTCCCTGTCCATGCCTGCTGGACCATGAGTCAGCGGTAATATGCACCTTACCGCTGACCGCCCTGTCCAGCGAGGCAAGGACATTGCCTTCCACATGCCGGTAGAGAGCCGGAATTGCCTTCCGTGAGAAAAAGTGGCATTTGGGGACCTGCCACTGAGGAACCGCACATTGTACAAACTCACGGAAGGGGGCCGAGTCTACCAACTGAAAAGGCAGCAGTTGAAGTGCTAGCAATTTAGCCAAGCTAGCATTCAACCGCTGGGCATGTGGATGGCTGGGAGTAAATTTCTTCCGCCGGTCCAGCAGCTGGGGCAGGGACATTTGTCTGCTATAATCGGACGTGGATGTACCACTAGCAGAGTTCCCGGAAGCACTTGGCTGTGACACACCTAATTCTACACCTTCATTCCTCTCAGAGCAGGTTTCAGAGAGGACTGAAGGTCTAGTGGGGTTGGAGATGCCAGCTGATGAGGAGCAAGGAGAGGTCCGCTTTGTTCTTTGGTGTGGGTCTTTGAGGTATGCTTGCCAACGAGCTGCATGGCAGGTCAACATATGTCTGGTCAAGCATGTGGTGCCCAAGCGGCTGATGTTTTGGCCACGTGAGATACGCTTGAGACATATGGTGCGATCTGATGCACTCGTCTCAAAAAAGGCCCACACCAAAGAACTTTTAGAATAACGCGCAGAGGAAGCGCTCTGCGCAGAGGAAGCGCTCTGCGCAGGCGGAGCTCTGCGGTGTGATTCAGTCGGTGTGCTGCCCCTAAGCTGGCCCCCGGAGGGCATCCTGCCTCGTTGGACATGTGCCTCCTCCTCCTCCTCCTCCTCCTCCTCCTCCCTCCTTCCAGGCACCCACGTGGAGTCAGTGCCCTCATCATCCCCTCCCTCTTCATAGCTGGAGCAAACCTGGCAGTATGCTGCAGCTTGTGGAACATGACTGCCAGATTGCTGTCCTTCTTGAGCATCCCCTCTCTCTGCGCTCACGCTACTGCCTTCCTCTAGCTGAGTGTCATCATCAGAGCCCACCAAACACTGGGCATCCTCCTGGAGCATGTACCCAACACTGTGCTCAAAGAGTTCAGGAGACTCCTCAGGAGGACGTGGTGGGTCTAGGGAAGGAGTCACTGATGATGACATTGAGAGGAGGGACGACGATGTGTTGGCAGCTGCTTTTCTACTACCCTGAGACTGGGTGAGAGAGGATGAGGAGGATGAAGAGGGCTTGGTCATCCACTCTACCAAGTCGTTGGCATGTTGCGGTTCAACATGTCCAGCTGCAGAAAAGAAGGACAAGCATGTCCCATGGCCACGTGCTGATGACAATGCACCGCGTCCACGACCAGCACTGTTGTCTCTAGACACAGAGCCTGCTTGCCCTCTTTTATCGGCTCGCGCCTGTCTGCCTCTCCTTGCTGGCCTTCCAGACATGGTAATGGCCTGAAGGGAGTTGGGTAAAACAGTAGTTGGGTAGTTTATATTGTGCTGGAGGCACACAACACCCACTAACTCCTGCAGATGCCTTTTTTATAGAACAGCAGAGTTAAAGGGGTATATACAGATGTATACTGTGCTGTGCTGGAAGCACACACAACTTCCAATAACTCCAGCAGATGCCAATCGGGCCCAAATAGAGAACAGCTATGTAGGTGGATAATAGCGGTATGTACTGGGTACAGAGCAGGCACACAGCACGCACTATCTCCTGAGTGACACTGCTGACTGCAAGCTCTATTGTTAAAGATGGACCACTAGCTATATAGGTGAGGTGAATATCACGGTGTATACTGCGGTCAGGGCACGCAGACAATAACCAGAAAACAGCAGAGTTAAAGGGGTATATACAGCTGTATACTGTGCTGTGCTGGAGGCACACACAACTTCCAATAACTCCAGCAAATGACAATCGGGCTCAAATAGAGAACAGCTTTGTAGGTGTATATAGTGGTATGTACTGGGTACAGAGCACGCAGACAGCACGCACTAACACTACTGACTGCAAGCTCTATTATTAAAGCTAGATCACTAGCTATATAGGTGAGGTGAATATAGTGGTGTATACTGCGGTCAGGGCACAGACAGTAACCACTACACAAGAGCAAAATAGTAAATCAGCCAAAAACAATTGGTGTGTAACTGTGTTGAAGGTACACAGAACACCCACTGCTTCAGATGCTAACAAACACTACACGAGGCCGCCTGAAAGGCAGCTTTATATAGTGTGGGGCGTGCACTACACAGTCTGAGCTATGATTGGCCACAGGCATCCTGCCTGTGGCCAACCATTGCTCTCCTCGCTACTGGCGCTGCGATTGGCCAAGCATGCGGGGTCACAGTGCATGCTTGGCCAATCGTGAGACAGCAATGCATTGCGCCATCGCAGTGCATTGTGGGCCACACGAATTTTGCCGCGAACGGCCCAAACGTTCGGAATTCGGCGAACGCACGAACGACCGATGTTCGAGTCGAACATGCGTTCGACTCGAACACGAAGCTCATCCCTATTAGGGATGGGAGTTAGGATTAGGGGTTGATATTAGGATTTGGGATAGGATTAGGGGTTACGATTGGGGTTAGGGGTTAATATTGGAGTTAGGAGTTATTACTAGAGGCTAATATTAGGGTTAGGGGTTAATATTAGGGTTAGGGTTTAATATTGGGGTTGGGGTTATTATTAGGGGTTAATATTAGGGTTAAGGTTCAGGGCTATTTTATTTATTTATCTTTATTATTTTTTATTTATTGATGATTATTATTATTTAGGTTAGGATTAGGGGTAGTATTAGAGTGTGTAGTTAGGAGTTATTAATAGAGGCTAATATTAGGGTTAGGGGTTAGGATTAGGGGTTAATATTAGGGTTAGGGGTTAGGATTAGGGATTAATATTAGGGCTAGGGGTTATTATTAGGGTTAGAATTAGGGTTAGGGGTTAATATTAGGTTTTGGAGTTAGGCTTCAGGTTTGGGTTTAGAATTAGTGATGGACGAACGTTTCGCCCGGCGGTCGTTTCGCGGCGAATTTCCGACTTTCGCCGTCCGCGGGTTCGAACGCCTTTTTCCGTCGTTCGCCCCGGCGGACTTACGTGTTTAATGTATACAAGAACTTTAACCTTTCGTGACACGTTTATCATGTGTTACAGGACAACCAATTGAGACATGACAGCTCATGGACACTTGGACATTCCCCCTAACCTATAAATACACCCGATCCGGTGGCCATTTTACATTCTTTCTTCTGTCACTGTAGGGAAAGGATCCTGTGTGGAGTAGGGACAGAGAAAACGCTAGCTATTTGGTACACAAAAGTTCTTTTCAGGACTGGTATAGGTGTTAGGTCAGCAGCCTGAGTTTCTTTTGTCAGTTTAGATAAAGGGACAGAGCGCTGTATGCTGCTATTTTAGGGACAGCTCAGCCAGATTAGTCTTTCTTCATCATCATCATCATCATCATCATTAGCTGTTACTATCAGGTCCACAAAAGAGCTATTCCAGCTAATCGTTCCAGCCTACTCTTTTTTGCCAATTTGTATAGGGACAGGCAGGAAGCAGTGTGTCAGGCAGTGAGGATAATTTTAAAGACTTGCTGTTACTATTAGTTCCACAAAGGTTCTTTTCAGGACTGGTATCAGTGGTACGGTAATAGGCTTGTACACGTATAATATTCTTTCTTCCAAATATAGAAAGAATATTATACTTGACTGCTGCCCTTCTGCTGCAGTCTGCTAATCATTCACAACTCACTTGTTCCACAAAGCTCTTTATCAGGACTGGTAACTTGGTCTGTCTAGGGTGCTACGGTACATAGGCTTGGGTGCGGTACAGTCTGCTGTTCTGTAAGGACCGCTATCGGTCCACAATACATAGGGTTGCCGTGCACTACTGCTGACCGCTGCCCTATACTGCAGCAGTCCTTCAGCGGTATAGGGACTGACGCACAGTCTGCTAAACACTAATACACAACCTGCTTGGTCCACAAAAGTTCTTATAAGGACTGGTAACTTGGTATAGGGTGCTACGGTACATAGGCCTGAGTGCGTTACAGTCTGCTGTTCTGTAAGGACCGCTATCGGTCCACAATACATAGGGTTGACGTGCACTACTGCTGACCGCTGCCCTATACTGCAGCAGTCCTTCAGCGGTATAGGGACTGACGCACAGTCTGCTAAACACTAACACACAACCTGCTTGGTCCACAAAAGTTTTTATAAGGACTGGTAACTTGGTATAGGGTGCTACGGTACATAGGCCTGAGTGCAGTACAGTCTGCTGTTCTGTAAGGACTGCTATCGGTCCACAATACATAGGGTTGCCGTGCACTACTGCTGACCGCTGCCCTATACTGCAGCAGTCCTTCAGCGGTATAGGGACTGACGCACAGTCTGCTAAACACTAATACACAACCTGCTTGGTCCACAAAAGTTCTTATAAGGACTGGTAACTTGGTATAGGGTGCTACGGTACATAGGCCTGAGTGCGTTACAGTCTGCTGTTCTGTAAGGACCGCTATCGGTCCACAATACATAGGGTTGACGTGCACTACTGCTGACCGCTGCCCTATACTGCAGCAGTCCTTCAGCGGTATAGGGACTGACGCACAGTCTGCTAAACACTAATACACAACCTGCTTGGTCCACAAAAGTTCTTATAAGGACTGGTAACTTGGTATAGGGTGCTACGGTACATAGGCCTGAGTGCGTTACAGTCTGCTGTTCTGTAAGGACCGCTATCGGTCCACAATACATAGGGTTGACGTGCACTACTGCTGACCGCTGCCCTATACTGCAGCAGTCCTTCAGCGGTATAGGGACTGACGCACAGTCTGCTAAACACTAACACACAACCTGCTTGGTCCACAAAAGTTTTTATAAGGACTGGTAACTTGGTATAGGGTGCTACGGTACATAGGCCTGAGTGCAGTACAGTCTGCTGTTCTGTAAGGACCGCTATCGGTCCACAATACATAGGGTTGACGTGCACTACTGCTGACCGCTGCCCTATACTGCAGCAGTCCTTCAGCGGTATAGGGACTAAGAGTTTTGTCACAGGGTGATTTAAAAAATGACAGGCAGAGGAAGAGGCAGGCCCTTCCGCAGGGGTGGTAGGGGTAGGGCAGGAGCAACAGCCTTGAGCCAAAGTGGGAAGTTGCAGAAGGTGCGTTCAATTACTTTAAAGGACGCACCAGACTTGGTTGAGTGGCTCACTCAGCCTTATTCTTCTGCACCCTCCTCATCCTCTCGATCTGCACCCTCTTCTTCACTCTCTGCTATGTGCACCCCCAAAGACACTACCACCAACAACACCACCACCACCACATACCTTCCGCTTGAGTGCAAATGGGGGCCTTCATGCTCCAGTGTTTTAATAGGGACCCCCGTATAAAAAGCATGAGGGTCAAGGACCAGTACTGGGTGGCAACGTACTTAGATCCCCGGTACAAACACAAAATGGCGGAAATGTTACCGCCGTCGCAGAGGGCTGTCAGAATGCAGCACTTCCAGGCCTTGCTTCGAGAAATGCTGCATTCTGCTTTTGCGTGCGCTGGCAGAGGAGCAATTCCCACTCCCAGAGAAGGATTTGCGGGTACCAATCCAACAGCGCCTGCAAGAAGAGGCCGGTTTGAAGATGTGTTGGTGACTTCGGATATGAGGTCATTCTTTCAGCCGACCCATCGACAGGTGTCATCCGGATCCAGCATCAGGGAACGCCTAGACCGTCAGGTGTCCGACTACATTGGGTTAACGGCCGATGTGGACGCTCTGAGGAGTGATGAACCCCTAGACTACTGGGTGGGCAGGCTTGACCTCTGGCCAGAGCTTGCCCAATTTGCAATCGAACTGTTGGCTTGCCCCTCATCCAGTGTCCTGTCCGAAAGGACGTTCAGCGCAGCAGGGGGGATTGTGACCGATAAGCGTACTCGCCTAGCTCACGACAGTGTTAACTACCTCACATTTCTAAAAATGAATGAGGCATGGATCTCGGAGGAATTCAACACATGTGATCAGTAGACCATGTATATGTCTATAAACAATTTTTGGAATCAAGCACACAGACCTTCTTAATTCATTTGGCTCACTTCCCTGACCCAAAAAAGCACACCGTACTATATGCCCCTACCCTCCTCTTTGAAGAGGTTGAGCGGTGTCATATTTCTACTGGGGCTGCTTATTATGAGGGGTTCCCACCATCCCTGTGCTGTGCTGACTTCCTCCTGGGGGTTCTTATTATGAGGGGCTCCCACCATCCCTGTGCTGTGCTGACTTCCTCCTGGGGGTTCTTATTATGAGGGGATCACACCATCCCTGTGCTGTGCTGACTTCCTCATGGGGCTGCTTACGGTGCTGCTGTCAGCGCTGTATGTCACGGAGCTGCTGTCAGCGCTGTATGTCACGGAGCTGCTGTCAGCGCTGTATGTCACGGAGCTGCTGTCAGCGCTGTATGTCACGGTGCTGCTGTCAGCGCTGTATGTCACGGAGCTGCTGTCAGCGCTGTATGTCACGGAGCTGCTGTCAGCGCTGTATGTCACGGAGCTGCTGTCAGCGCTGTATGTCACGGAGCTGCTGTCAGCGCTGTATGTCACGGAGCTGCTGTCAGCGCTGTATGTCACGGAGCTGCTGTCAGCGCTGTATGTCACGGTGCTGATGTCAGTGCTCTGTATTACGGTGCTGCTGTCAGTGCTCTGTATCTCCTGCACCCTCTTGTTTGCCTACCCTGGTCCCTGACCTTCCCTCTCCTCCATTGCCTTCATTAGCTCCATAGTCCTGAATTGTCAGAACAATTTCCCAAATAAAAAAAAAATGCTTGTAGTTATCGATCCCAAATTCACCTCATACATGTATTATGCTATTGTCCAGGTGGTGGGACTACGTGCTACCCCCTAATAATTACCCCGTGGCCGCAAATTCGACCTAAAGGTTTGCGAAATTCGCCTCCCATTGAAGTCAATGGAGCCCGCGGCGAACGGTCGTTTTCGCGAACGTTTGTGTCCGTTCGCGTTTCGCGTTCGCGAAACGTCCCGTCGGAAGTTCGTCCATCACTATTTAGAATTAGGGTTAGGGGTTAATATTAGGGTTGGGGGTTAGGATTAGGTGTTAATATTATGTTGTAAAGCGCTGCACAAACTGTTGGAGCTATATAAAACCTGTATAATTATATAATAATATTAGGGTTTGGGGTTAGGATTGAGGGTAAGGGGTTAATATTAGGGTTTGGGGTTAGGATTGAGGGTAAGGGGTTAATATTAGGGTTTGGGGTTAGGATTAGGGTTAAGGTTTAATAGTAGCGTTTGGGGTTAGGATTAGGGGTTAATATTAGGGTTAGTGGTTAGGATTAGAAGTTAATATTGGGGTTAGAGGTTAATATTAGGGTTAGGGTTGGGAGTTATTATTAGAGGCTAATATTAGGGTTAGTGTTTAGGATTAGGGTTAGGGGTTAATATTAGGGTTAGGAGTTATTATTAGAGGCTAATATTAGGGTTAGGGGTTAGGATAAGGGGTTAATATTATGTTTAGGGGTTAGGATTAGGTTTAGGGGTTAATATTAGGTTTAGGTGTTAGGATTAGGGTCAAAGGTTAATATTAGGGATAGAGGTTTGAATTAGGGGTTAATATTAGGGTTAGGATTAGGGGTTAGGATTAGGGTCGAGGGTTAATATTAGGGTTAGGGGTTAGTATAAGGGTTAGGATTAGGATTAGGGGTTGATATTAGGACTTGGGGATAGGATTAGGGGTTAATATTAGGTTTAGGGGTTAGGATTAGGGTTAGGGGTTAATATTAGGGATAGAGGTTTGAATAAGGGGTTAATATTAGGGTTAGGATTAGGGGTTAGGATTAGGGTCGAGGGTTAATATTAGGGTTAGTGGTTAGGATTAAGGGTTAGTATTAGGGTTAGGGGTTAGGATTAGGATTAGGGATTAATATTAGGACTTGGGGATAGGATTAGGGGTCAATATTAGGTTTAGGGGTTAGGATTAGGGATCGAGGTTTGAATAAGGGTTTAATATTAGGGTTAGGATTAGGGGTTAATATTAGGGTTAGGGGTTAGGATTAGGGTTAGGGGGTTAGGATTAGGATTAGGAATTAATATTAGGACTTGGGGATAGGATTAGGGGTCAATATTAGGTTTAGGGGTTAGGATTAGGGATAGAGGTTTGAATAAGGGTTTAATATTAGGGTTAGGATTAGGGGTTAATATTAGGGTTAGGGGTTAGGATTAGGGTTAGGGGGTAATATTATAGTTAGGGGTTAGGATTAGGGTCAAGGGTTAATATTAGGATTTTGGGATAGGATTAGGGATTAATATTAGGGTTAGGGGTTTAATATTGGGGGAGAGGTGGTTTTACAATATACAGTGGTACCTTGGATTAGGAGCATAATTTGTTCCAGAAGAATGCTTGTAATCCAAAGCACTCATATATCAAAGCGATTTTCTCCATAGAAGTCAATGGAAACTCAGATAATCCGATCCACAGCCACTGCTTGTCTATGCAGTACCGCATGTGGCCAGAGGTGCGGGGGAGCCGGAGACACTCAGAAACACTCGGAGACGCTCTGAGACGCTCAGGTGAGTTTGTCTTTCTCTATATACACGTGTGGAGAAGGAAAGATGGAACTCTGCACTCTGAAGAAACAGTCAAAGTATAAAGTATGAAAGGGTCTTTAGCCCATCTCCCGTCCATGGCGGACGAAACGCGTCAGTGGCATGTCCTTTGAAGAGTCGGGTTGAAGCGGCTTTCAGATTTTCTTACCTGGGCTGTTTTTTCAGAGCGCGGTGTTCCATCCTTCCTTCTGCAAAAGTCTGACACAGATCAGCCCCTGTTGCAGCCTTTACAAACTGGGAATTGCTACAAAGTTGCTATGTTGTTACAATGTTGTTACAAGCTAACATGTCAATGTCTTTTCAGAAGTCATTTTCAACATTTTAATATCTGCAGGTTTCCTGCCATGAAGGTCCGAGAACAGTCACACCATGATATAGAGCAGGGGTCAACAAATTCCAGGCACCAGGTCTCCATGGCAACCAGAATTCACATCCCAGCACCTGGGAAAACAACAAGCCCACCCACCCCTTCTCTTCCCCCAATCACCGCACTCAGGGCCAGCACAAGGAGTGGGGGACAGGAGAAGAAAGCAGAGAGAGCCAACATCTTCTCATTACTCCTGTAGTTCCCATCTGTAGGATTGGAGGCGGGGGGGGGGGTGGAGGGTGTTGGTGCTGGGAAGGGTAATGGGGTGGGGGGGATTCTGCTATAAGGAGGAATGGGAGGGAGGGATTGCGTGGCGTTAGAAGGCAAGATTGGGGATGATTTGTGCTAGGGGTGGGATTTGGGGGAGGAGGGGTTTTCTACTGGGAGGGGGAGTTTGAGGGAGAGAATTTGTGCTAGGAGGGGGGTTTGTACTAGGAGTGGGGATTTGGGGGAGAGGATTTGTGCTAGGAGGGGAATTTGGGGGGGGGGGTGTACCAGGAGGGGGGATTTGGGGGGATGATATACACTAGGATTTGGGGGAGAGAATTTGTGCTAGGAGGAGGAATTGGGGGGGGGGGATTTATGCTAGGAGGGAGGAATTGGGGGAGAAGTTTTCTGCTAGGAGGGGGAATTTGGGGGGGAGAGGATTTATGCTAGGAGGGGGGATTTGGGGGGAGAGGATTTATGCTAGGAGGGGGATTTTGGGGAAAAGATTTATGCTAGGAGGGGGGATTTCAGGGAGAGGATTTATGCTAGGAGGGGGGATTTGGGGGGAGAGGATTTATGCTAGGAGTAGGGATTTCGGGATGAAGATTTATGCTAAGAGGGGGGATTTGGGGGGGAGAGGATTTATGCTAGGAGTAGGGATTTCGGGATGAAGATTTATGCTAGGAGGGGGGATTTGGGGGAGCGGATTTATGCTAGGAGGGGGGATTTCGGGGAGAGGATTCATGCTAGGAGGGGGATTGGGGGGAGAGGATTAATGCTAGGAGGGGAGAAGATTCATGCTAGATTCAAAGCAAATTTGCCCCGATATAGGGTGACAACACTTTCTCCCTATCTCGAAGTTGCCCCCTGTCACATGAACCTCTGATGGAGACTGTAAGGGGACGTGGCAGCACATGGTCCACTGTCACCAGCAGGAAACCCGCCCTCAGAAATGCCACGCAGCCATCGCAAGAGTGACTGCAAAGAGGCTGCAGGAGATGAGTAGCACTAGGATGGAAAAATGTGAATATAGGGGATTAAAAAAAAATATATGGCAATTGTATATAACACATTTAATGGATAAAAACGAAATACCTTGGAATAAAATGTACCCCCCCCCCTCTCTTTCCATCAACCTTCTTTGAATTGTATGTTCTATTAGATAGACCCCCATTCCGTTTGTAGAACCCCCCCCCCCCCCCCCTTTGCCGCCCTGGGAGAGAATTCCAGCTTAGCAGGGCGACATTGACAGCGAGCGAATAATACAACCAAATCTGACACAGATGTCAGCCGTTGGGATGTACTAAGGCTGGTACGGGGGGACAAATCCATCCGACACGCCTAAATACTCAGTGTGTGAGTGTGGTGGTCTCATGGCCCTAATTTTACTTTCCCGACATCCACTGCACACTGGCTGAAATCCCATACAAGGCTGACAGTGGGAGTGTCTGGCTGCCAAAATGAGAGAAAAAGGTAACTCCTTTGTATTTTGTTGTCCACAATATAAAATCAATACAATTATGAAAGGGATGGTGGGAACCTCTCATAATGGGCACAGCGGGTGTACAGACACGGGAACTCAGCACAGGGATGGTGGGAACCCCTCATAATAGGCACAGCAGATGTACAGACCCGGGAACTCGGCACAGGGATGGTGGGAACCCCTCATAATGGGCACAGCGGGTGTACAGACCCGGGAACTCAGCACAGGGATGGTGGGAACCCCTCATAATAGGCACAGCAGATGTACAGACCCGGGAACTCGGCACAGGGATGGTGGGAACCCCTCATAATGGGCACAGCGGGTGTACAGACCTAAGAACTCAGCACAGGGATGGTGGGAACCCCTCATAATGGGCACAGCGGGTGTACAGACCTGGGAACTCAGCACAGGGATGGTGGGAACCCCTCATAATGGGCACAGCGGGTGTACAGACCTAAGAACTCAGCACAGGGATGGTGGGAACCCCTCATAATGGGCACAGCGGGTGTACAGACCTGGGAACTCAGCACAGGGATGGTGGGAACCCCTCATAATGGGCACAGCGGGTGTACAGACCCGGGAACTCAGCACAGAGATGGTGAGAACACCTCATAATGGGCACAGCGGGTGTACAGACCCGGGAACTCGGCACAGGGATAGTGGGAACCCCTCATAATGGGCACAGCGGGTGTACAGACCCGGGAACTCAGCACAGGGATGGTGGGAACCCCTCATAATGGGCACAGCGGGTGTACAGACCCGGGAACTTAGCCCAGGGATGGTGAGAACCCCTCATAATGGGCACAGCGGGTGTACAGACCCGGGAACTCAGCACAGGGATGGTGGGAACCCCTCATAACCCCCATCATGGGATAACTTTACAAGCTCCCACGCTCCTCTTGCTCCCCCTCCCCATCCACGTTCCGTCTCAGCAAACATTCCGAAGTCGCATTAATTAGAGGCGTCGGTATAACGAGCCTGCGCTCGCTGTGGATTTTCTGCATCATGCCCAATGCTCTCTACGTTCTCCTGGGTCCCGCTAGACTACGATGGGGCAGTTTGCGGATCACCACACTCCGGTGGGCATGACAGAGAGATTCAGAAAACACAATCCCCTCCCCCTCCCAATTACTGAATTGTAATCCTGAGGTTAGTCTCCACACTTGTAAAGCAAATTCCCTGTGAAATGCCATCGGAGGAGCGCGTGAGAGGCCAAGAGACGCACGGGACCGCGGCTTAGGATTTTCCGCATGGAACTACAGGGAAGTGGTTTCCCCTTTTATGTTATAGAAATGATCAGTTTTTGATATTTTAATTACAATATAAAAGTTCTGTGCTATTTTATGACCTATAGTGAGATAATAGGAAATGATACTAAATAGGTAAGTGCTGCTTTACGTGAATAGAAGGTCCAATAATCAGAAAAACTCCAAGAGCACCAACAGAGTCATTGAAAATCCCAAATGATAAATATTGAAACAAAAAGTATACAAATACTAGAAATATACACAAAGTATCATAATAAAGTATCATAATAAATTATCCTCCACAAATAGCAATGTATGAAGTTGTGAGATTGTGTCCCTGCAAAGCAGAGAAAACATTCCATTCTCTTCCCCTGGTACAAGCCCCTCCCACAGTACACATAAACACTGGCTAGGCATACAGCTCACCCTTTGATCGCCCGTGATGATAACCCCTTACAGGGGCAGCCGGTGGTCATTTTCTTTTGGGTGGCTGCAAACAGTGCCAACCAACTCCCCCCCAGCTCCCCTATCCCCCCTGCTTTGCATGAATCTATCTATTATTCAATAGGGGGGGGGGGTAGGCATGGAGAGAGAGGGCGGCGCCCAGGCGCTCCTAATGGCCAGGCTGCCACTGACCCCTACCCTGCCAGTGTCATTAGTACAGTGACAGTGCGCCTTTTTAGCACGGATCACTGTATTAGTGTCTCTGGTCCCCAAAAAAAGTGTCAAAAGTGTCAGTTAGGTGTCCAACTGTCCGCCGCATTAGAGGAGTTACGAACAGGTTAGGGACTGCCTGTTTGTTCGTATGTCGGATTTGTTCGCAATTCGGACGCGCATGTGCAGAACGGCGTTTTCCGATGTTTCCCACAGTTTTCTAATGTTTTCCGCTGTTTTCCAATGCCGTTTTCCAATGTTTTACGGCTGTTTTCCAATATGCCCACCGGTTCCGCCTGCTGTTCGTAAGTAGGAGTTGTTCACAAATCGCTGGTGCTGATCACTGAAAACCAGTGGCACCTATCAGTGCCAACCAGTGTTTCTAATCAGTGCCCCCCAGTGTCACCTATCAGTGCCCATCAGTGCTGCCAATCAGTGCCCATCAGTGCCTCATCATCAGTGTCACCTATCAGTGCCTATTAGTGTCACGTATCAGTGCCGCCTATCAGTGCCCCATCAGTGGCACCTATTACTCCCGCCTATCAGTGCCACCTCTCAGTGCCCTTCAGTGCCACCTATTAATACCCAGTGCCACTTATTAGTGTCCATCAGTGCCACCTATCAGTGCCTCCTCATCAGTTCCCACCAGTGCCTCCTCATCAGTGCCCATCAGTACCACCTATCAGTGTAGCCTAGCAGTGCTCATCAGTGCCACTTCTCAGTGCCATTCAGTGCAGCCTATCAGTGCTCATCAGTGCCACCTCTCAGTGCTGTTCAGTGCAGCCTATCAGTGCTCATCAGTGCCACCTCTCAGTGCCCTTCAGTGCCACTTATCAGGGCAGCCTCATCAGTGCCTCCTCATCAATGACCACCAGTGGTGCCTCATCAGTGCCACCTCATAAGTTCCCATCAATGCAGCCTCATCAGTGCCCTTCAGTGGCACCTATTACTAGTGATGGCCGAACGGTTCGCCCGGCGGTCGTTTCGCGGCGAATTTCCGACTTTCGCCGTCCGCGGGTTCGAACGCCTTTTTCCGTCGTTCGCCCCGGCGGACTTACGTGTTTAATGTATACAAGAACTTTAACCTTTCGTGACACGTTTATCATGTGTTACAGGACAACCAATTGAGACATGACAGCTCATGGACACTTGGACATTCCCCTAACCTATAAATACACCGATCCGGTGGCCATTTTACATTCTTTCTTCTGTCACTGTAGGGAAAGGATCCTGTGTGGAGTAGGGACAGAGAAAACGCTAGCTATTTGGTACACAAAAGTTCTTTTCAGGACTGGTATAGGTGTTAGGTCAGCAGCCTGAGTTTCTTTTGTCAGTTTAGATAAAGGGACAGAGCGCTGTATGCTGCTATTTAGGGACAGCTCAGCCAGATTAGTCTTTCTTCATCATCATCATCATCATCATCATTAGCTGTTACTATCAGGTCCACAAAAGAGCTGTTCCAGCTAATCGTTCCAGCCTACTCTTTTTTGCCAATTTGTATAGGGACAGGCAGGAAGCAGTGTGTCAGGCAGTGAGGATAATTTTAAAGACTTGCTGTTACTATTAGTTCCACAAAGGTTCTTTTCAGGACTGGTATCAGTGGTACGGTAATAGGCTTGTACACGTATAATATTCTTTCTTCCAAATATAGAAAGAATATTATACTTGACTGCTGCCCTTCTGCTGCAGTCTGCTAATCATTCACAACTCACTTGTTCCACAAAGCTCTTTATCAGGACTGGTAACTTGGTCTGTCTAGGGTGCTACGGTACATAGGCTTGGGTGCGGTACAGTCTGCTGTTCTGTAAGGACCGCTATCGGTCCACAATACATAGGGTTGCCGTGCACTACTGCTGACCGCTGCCCTATACTGCAGCAGTCCTTCATTGGTATAGGACTGACGTACAGTCTGCTAATCACTAACACACAACCTGCTTGGTCCACAAAAGTTCTTATAAGGACTGGTAACTTGGTATAGGGTGCTACGGTACATAGGCCTGAGTGCGTTACAGTCTGCTGTTCTGTAAGGACCGCTATCGGTCCACAATACATAGGGTTGCCGTGCACTACTGCTGACCGCTGCCCTATACTGCAGCAGTCCTTCAGCGGTATAGGGACTGACGCACAGTCTGCTAAACACTAACACACAACCTGCTTGGTCCACAAAAGTTTTTATAAGGACTGGTAACTTGGTATAGGGTGCTACGGTACATAGGCCTGAGTGCAGTACAGTCTGCTGTTCTGTAAGGACCGCTATCGGTCCACAATACATAGGGTTGCCGTGCACTACTGCTGACCGCTGCCCTATACTGCAGCAGTCCTTCATTGGTATAGGGACTGACGTACAGTCTGCTAATCACTAACACACAACCTGCTTGGTCCACAAAAGTTCTTATAAGGACTGGTAACTTGGTATAGGGTGCTACGGTACATAGGCCTGAGTGCGTTACAGTCTGCTGTTCTGTAAGGACCGCTATCGGTCCACAATACATAGGGTTGCCGTGCACTACTGCTGACCGCTGCCCTATACTGCAGCAGTCCTTCATTGGTATAGGGACTGACGTACAGTCTGCTAATCACTAACACACAACCTGCTTGTTCCACAAAAGTTCTTATAAGGACTGGTAACTTGGTATAGGTGCTACGGTACATAGGCCTGAGTGCGTTACAGTCTGCTGTTCTGTAAGGACCGCTATCGGTCCACAATACATAGGGTTGCCGTGCACTACTGCTGACCGCTGCCCTATACTGCAGCAGTCCTTCATTGGTATAGGGACTGACGTACAGTCTGCTAATCACTAACACACAACCTGCTTGGTCCACAAAAGTTCTTATAAGGACTGGTAACTTGGTATAGGGTGCTACGGTACATAGGCCTGAGTGCAGTACAGTCTGCTGTTCTGTAAGGACCGCTATCGGTCCACAATACATAGGGTTGCCGTGCACTACTGCTGACCGCTGCCCTATACTGCAGCAGTCCTTCAGCGGTATAGGGACTGACGCACAGTCTGCTAAACACTAACACACAACCTGCTTGGTCCACAAAAGTTTTTATAAGGACTGGTAACTTGGTATAGGGTGCTACGGTACATAGGCCTGAGTGCAGTACAGTCTGCTGTTCTGTAAGGACCGCTATCGGTCCACAATACATAGGGTTGCCGTGCACTACTGCTGACCGCTGCCCTATACTGCAGCAGTCCTTCATTGGTATAGGGACTGACGTACAGTCTGCTAATCACTAACACACAACCTGCTTGTTCCACAAAAGTTCTTATAAGGACTGGTAACTTGGTATAGGGTGCTACGGTACATAGGCTTGAGTGCGGTACAGTCTGCTGTTCTGTAAGGACCGCTATCGGTCCACAATAGATAGGGTTGACGTGCACCACTGCTGACCGCTGCCCTATACTGCAGCAGTCCTTCAGCGGTATAGGGACTGACGCACAGTCTGCTAAACACTAACACACAACCTGCTTGGTCCACAAAAGTTTTTATAAGGACTGGTAACTTGGTATAGGGTGCTACGGTACATAGGCCTGAGTGCGTTACAGTCTGCTGTTCTGTAAGGACCGCTATCGGTCCACAATACATAGGGTTGCCGTGCACTACTGCTGACCGCTGCCCTATACTGCAGCAGTCCTTCATTGGTATAGGGACTGACGTACAGTCTGCTAATCACTAACACACAACCTGCTTGGTCCACAAAAGTTCTTATAAGGACTGGTAACTTGGTATAGGGTGCTACGGTACATAGGCCTGAGTGCGTTACAGTCTGCTGTTCTGTAAGGACCGCTATCGGTCCACAATACATAGGGTTGCCGTGCACTACTGCTGACCGCTGCCCTATACTGCAGCAGTCCTTCAGCGGTATAGGGACTGACGCACAGTCTGCTAAACACTAACACACAACCTGCTTGGTCCACAAAAGTTTTTATAAGGACTGGTAACTTGGTATAGGGTGCTACGGTACATAGGCCTGAGTGCAGTACAGTCTGCTGTTCTGTAAGGACCGCTATCGGTCCACAATACATAGGGTTGCCGTGCACTACTGCTGACCGCTGCCCTATACTGCAGCAGTCCTTCATTGGTATAGGGACTGACGTACAGTCTGCTAATCACTAACACACAACCTGCTTGGTCCACAAAAGTTCTTATAAGGACTGGTAACTTGGTATAGGGTGCTACGGTACATAGGCCTGAGTGCGTTACAGTCTGCTGTTCTGTAAGGACCGCTATCGGTCCACAATACATAGGGTTGCCGTGCACTACTGCTGACCGCTGCCCTATACTGCAGCAGTCCTTCATTGGTATAGGGACTGACGTACAGTCTGCTAATCACTAACACACAACCTGCTTGTTCCACAAAAGTTCTTATAAGGACTGGTAACTTGGTATAGGGTGCTACGGTACATAGGCCTGAGTGCGTTACAGTCTGCTGTTCTGTAAGGACCGCTATCGGTCCACAATACATAGGGTTGCCGTGCACTACTGCTGACCGCTGCCCTATACTGCAGCAGTCCTTCATTGGTATAGGGACTGACGTACAGTCTGCTAATCACTAACACACAACCTGCTTGGTCCACAAAAGTTCTTATAAGGACTGGTAACTTGGTATAGGGTGCTACGGTACATAGGCCTGAGTGCAGTACAGTCTGCTGTTCTGTAAGGACCGCTATCGGTCCACAATACATAGGGTTGCCGTGCACTACTGCTGACCGCTGCCCTATACTGCAGCAGTCCTTCAGCGGTATAGGGACTGACGCACAGTCTGCTAACACTAACACACAACCTGCTTGGTCCACAAAAGTTTTTATAAGGACTGGTAACTTGGTATAGGGTGCTACGGTACATAGGCCTGAGTGCAGTACAGTCTGCTGTCTGTAAGGACCGCTATCGGTCCACAATACATAGGGTTGCCGTGCACTACTGCTGACCGCTGCCCTATACTGCAGCAGTCCTTCATTGGTATAGGGACTGACGTACAGTCTGCTAATCACTAACACACAACCTGCTGTTCCACAAAAGTTCTTATAAGGACTGGTAACTTGGTATAGGGTGCTACGGTACATAGGCCTGAGTGCAGTACAGTCTGCTGTTCTGTAAGGACCGCTATCGGTCCACAATACATAGGGTTGCCGTGCACTACTGCTGACCGCTGCCCTATACTGCAGCAGTCCTTCATTGGTATAGGGACTGACGTACAGTCTGCTAATCACTAACACACAACCTGCTTGTTCCACAAAAGTTCTTATAAGGACTGGTAACTTGGTATAGGGTGCTACGGTACATAGGCTTGAGTGCGGTACAGTCTGCTGTTCTGTAAGGACCGCTATCGGTCCACAATAGATAGGGTTGACGTGCACCACTGCTGACCGCTGCCCTATACTGCAGCAGTCCTTCAGCGGTATAGGGACTGACGCACAGTCTGCTAAACACTAACACACAACCTGCTTGGTCCACAAAAGTTTTTATAAGGACTGGTAACTTGGTATAGGGTGCTACGGTACATAGGCCTGAGTGCGTTACAGTCTGGCTGTTCTGTAAGGACCGCTATCGGTCCACAATACATAGGGTTGCCGTGCACTACTGCTGACCGCTGCCCTATACTGCAGCAGTCCTTCATTGGTATAGGGACTGACGTACAGTCTGCTAATCACTAACACACAACCTGCTTGGTCCACAAAAGTTCTTATAAGGACTGGTAACTTGGTATAGGGTGCTACGGTACATAGGCCTGAGTGCGTTACAGTCTGCTGTTCTGTAAGGACCGCTATCGGTCCACAATACATAGGGTTGCCGTGCACTACTGCTGACCGCTGCCCTATACTGCAGCAGTCCTTCAGCGGTATAGGGACTGACGCACAGTCTGCTAAACACTAACACACAACCTGCTTGGTCCACAAAAGTTCTTATAAGGACTGGTAACTTGGTATAGGGTGCTACGGTACATAGGCTTGAGTGCGGTACAGTCTGCTGTTCTGTAAGGACCGCTATCGGTCCACAATAGATAGGGTTGACGTGCACCACTGCTGACCGCTGCCTATACTGCAGCAGTCCTTCAGCGGTATAGGGACTGACGTACAGTCTGCTAAACACTAATACACAACCTGCTTGGTCCACAAAAGTTCTTATAAGGACTGGTAACTTGGTATAGGGTGCTACGGTACATAGGCTTGAGTGCGGTACAGTCTGCTGTTCTGTAAGGACCGCTATAGGTCCACAATAGATAGGGTTGACGTGCACCACTGCTGACCGCTCACCTATACTGCAGCAGTCCTTCAGCGGTATAGGGACTAAGAGTTTTGTCACAGGGTCATTTAAAAAATGACATGCAGAGGAAGAGGCAGGCCCTTCCGCAGGGGTGGTAGGGGTAGGGCAGGAGCAACAGGCTTGAGCCAAAGTGGGAAGTTGCAGAAGGTGCGTTCAATTACTTTAAAGGATGCACCAGACTTGGTTGAGTGGCTCGCTCAGCCTTACTCTTCTGCACCCTCCTCATCCTCTCGATCTGCACCCTCTTCTTCACTCTCTGCTATGTGCACCCCCAAAGACACTACCACCAACAACACGACCACCACCACCACCACCACATACCTTCCGCTTGAGTCACTGGAATTATTTTCCGATCCATATCAAGAGGACATTTCTGATGCGCAGCCACTCTTGGTATTGGATCAGGAAGAGGAGGTAGCAACAAGCGCTACTCAGCAGTCTGACGCCAGTACCCAGATCAGCCCAAGGAGGAGGTTGGTCCCCGGTGTTGCTGCCTACTCTACTTATAGCGGTGGGGAAGGTGACGTTGATGATGACGTGTCTAGTGATGTCACGTGGGTGCCCACAAGAGAGGAAGAGGAGGGGAGTTCAGAGGGAGATATGGACCAGCAGATAGGGAGGAGAAGCAGCAATGACTTACATTGCACAGCAGGGACAAAGCAGACTGCAAATGTATCAGGAGCGAGTCATCGACCATGTACGGTCACATCTGGCGCTCCCAGGACACCGGCACATGGCTCCGCAGTGTGGGCTTTTTTTAACGTGTCCGCTGCTGACAATAGCGTTGCCATCTGCAATCTTTGCAGTCAACGCGTTAGTCGCGGTAAGCCCAATACTCACCTAGGGACGACCGCCTTAAGAAGGCACATGAGCAGCCATCACCGAGCCCAGTGGGAGCAACGGAACACACAAAGCCACACTGCAGGCTCTCACCGTCCAGCCTCGTCTTCTACTTCTCCTTCTCCTCTCTCCTCACAATTGTCCTCCACTCCACCTTCCATCACGCCAAGCTCACATTTTTCTGCAAAAAGGCAGGCTTCCGTGGGCCTAATGTTTGAGCGTAAAAAAATGATGACGCCGGATAACCCTCTTGCCCAACGGTTGGCGGCTGGCTTGTCAGAACTCATAGCCCGCCAACTACTGCCATATAAACTGGTGGACTCGGAGGCCTTTCGCAAATTTGTGGCCATTGGAACACCACAATGGAAGGTCCCAGGAAGGAAGTATTTCTCAGAGAAGGGCATCCCAGAGCTATATGGCCATGTTCAGCGGCAAGTGAATGTATCTCTGGCACACAGTGTCGGTGCCAAGATACATCTGACCACAGACACGTGGTCTAGCAAACACGGGCAGGGAAGGTATATCAGTTTTACTGCCCACTGGGTGAACCTTCTGACGGCCGTCAAGCATGTAACCCGTGGCACCCGTGTAGATTTGGTTTTACCGCCACGGATTGCATGCAGGCCTGACTCTTCTTCTCCTCCTCCTACTCCATCCTCCTCCCTCTCCTCCTCAGCTGCCTCCTCCTTTTCCGCTGCTAGCGTCTCTTCCACTGCACCGCCCAAGCTCCCCAGAACCTATTCCACATGCCAGGTGAGACGTTGCCATGCCGTGCTGCGTCTGTTGTGCCTGGAAGCAAAGAGCCACACTGGCCCGGCACTCCTTTCAGCTTTGCGTTCACAGGCAGATGAGTGGCTAACACCGCTCAATTTGACAGTTGGTAAAGTGGTGTGTGACAACGGTGCCAATCTGCTTAGCGCATTGAAACAGGGCAAAATCACGCACGTGCCGTGCATGGCACACGTCTTAAACTTGGTCGTGCAGCGATTCCTTGTCAAATACCCTGGGGTCCAGGACATCTTGCGGCAGGCAAGGAAAATCTCGGCCCATTTCAGAAGATCTTACACGGCCATGGCTCGCCTTGCTGACATTCAGCGGCGACACCATCTGCCGGTCAGACGTCTTATTTGCGATTGCCCGACGCGATGGAACTCAACCTTCTATATGCTTGATAGGCTGCTCCAGCAGAAACGTGCAGTTAACGTCTACCTGTATGAACTCTGCGAAAGAAACGGTTCTGGGGAGCTGGGTTTTTTTTCACCGCGCCAGTGGCTGCTCATGCGCGACACATGCAGACTTCTGCGGCCATTTGAGGAGATCACCAAACTGGTCAGTCGCAGCCATGGCGCCATCAGTGACATGGTACCTTATGCCTTCTTTCTGGAGCGTGCATTGCGTCGTGTCATTGATCAGGCTGTGGAGGAGCAGGAGCGGGAAGATGAGGAAGTCGCAATGCTGGATGAATTCCCAGGGGGGGCTACTCTATCTGAGACAAGTCAACAACAGGAGTCTGATGAGGAGTCAGAGGAGGATGGTGCCGGGGCGGATGAGCAGGAGCAAGAAGAGCATGCTTTAAACCTTTCTGGGATCCCTGTTGTGCGAGGATGGGGAGAGGAGAATGAAGAGGACGACATTATCCTGGATGATGAGCAGGAGCCAGGCCACCACACCGCTTCCACTTTAGTGCAAATGGGGGCCTTCATGCTCCAGTGTTTTAATAGGGACCCCCGTATAAAAAGCATGAGGGTCAAGGACCAGTACTGGGTGGCAACGTACTTAGACCCCCGGTACAAACACAAAATGGCGGAAATGTTACCGCCGTCGCAGAGGGCTGTCAGAATGCAGCACTTCCAGGCCTTGCTTCGAGAAATGCTGCATTCTGCTTTTGCGTGCGCTGGCAGAGGAGCAATTCCCACTCCCAGAGAAGGATTTGCGGGTACCAATCCAACAGCGCCTGCAAGAAGAGGCCGGTTTGTTTGAAGATGTGTTGGTGACTTCGGATATGAGGTCATTCTTTCAGCCGACCCATCGACAGGTGTCATCCGGATCCAGCATCAGGGAACGCCTAGACCGTCAGGTGTCCGACTACATTGGGTTAACGGCCGATGTGGACGCTCTGAGGAGTGATGAACCCCTAGACTACTGGGTGGGCAGGCTTGACCTCTGGCCAGAGCTTGCCCAATTTGCAATCGAACTGTTGGCTTGCCCCTCATCCAGTGTCCTGTCCGAAAGGACGTTCAGCGCAGCAGGGGGGATTGTGACCGATAAGCGTACTCGCCTAGCTCACCACAGTGTTAACTACCTCACATTTCTAAAAATGAATGAGGCATGGATCTCGGAGGAATTCAACACATGTGATCAGTAGACCATGTATATGTCTATAAACAATTTTTGGAATCAAGCACACAGACCTTCTTAATTCATTTGGCTCACTTCCCTGACCCAAAAAAGCACACCGTACTATATGCCCCTACCCTCCTCTTTGAAGAGGTTGAGCGGTGTCATATTTCTACTGGGGCTGCTTATTATGAGGGGTTCCCACCATCCCTGTGCTGTGCTGACTTCCTCCTGGGTGTTCTTATTATGAGGGGCTCCCACCATCCCTGTGCTGTGCTGACTTCCTCCTGGGGGTTCTTATTATGAGGGGATCACACCATCCCTGTGCTGTGCTGACTTCCTCCTGGGGCTGCTTACGGTGCTGCTGTCAGCGCTGTATGTCACGGAGCTGCTGTCAGCGCTGTATGTCACGGAGCTGCTGTCAGCGCTGTATGTCACGGAGCTGCTGTCAGCGCTGTATGTCACGGAGCTGCTGTCAGCGCTGTATGTCACGGAGCTGCTGTCAGCGCTGTATGTCACGGAGCTGCTGTCAGCGCTGTATGTCACGGAGCTGCTGTCAGCGCTGTATGTCACGGAGCTGCTGTCAGCGCTGTATGTCACGGAGCTGCTGTCAGCGCTGTATGTCACGGAGCTGCTGTCAGCGCTGTATGTCACGGTGCTGCTGTCAGCGCTGTATGTCACGGAGCTGCTGTCAGCGCTGTATGTCACGGAGCTGCTGTCAGTGCTGTATGTCACGGAGCTGCTGTCAGCGCTGTATGTCACGGAGCTGCTGTCAGCGCTGTATGTCACGGAGCTGCTGTCAGCGCTGTATGTCACGGTGCTGCTGTCAGCGCTGTATGTCACGGAGCTGCTGTCAGCGCTGTATGTCACGGAGCTGCTGTCAGCGCTGTATGTCACGGAGCTGCTGTCAGCGCTGTATGTCACGGAGCTGCTGTCAGCGCTGTATGTCACGGAGCTGCTGTCAGCGCTGTATGTCACGGTGCTGATGTCAGTGCTCTGTATTACGGTGCTGCTGTCAGTGCTCTGTATCTCCTGCACCCTCTTGTTTGCCTACCCTGGTCCCTGACCTTCCCTCTCCTCCATTGCCTTCATTAGCTCCATAGTCCTGAATTGTCAGAACAATTTCCCAAATAAAAAAAAAATGCTTGTAGTTATCGATCCCAAATTCACCTCATACATGTATTATGCTATTGTCCAGGTGGTGGGACTACGTGCTACCCCCTAATAATTACCCCGTGGCCGCAAATTCGACCTAAAGGTTTGCGAAATTCGCCTCCCATTGAAGTCAATGGAGCCCGCGGCGAACGGTCGTTTTCGCGAACGTTTGTGTCCGTTCGCGTTTCGCGTTCGCGAAACGTCCCGTCGGAAGTTCGTCCATCACTACCTATTACTCCCGCCTATCAGTGCCACCTCTCAGTGCCCTTCAGTGCCACCTATTAATACCCAGTGCCACTTATTAGTGTCCATCAGTGCCACCTATCAGTGCCTCCTCATCAGTTCCCACCAGTGCCTCCTCATCAGTGCCCATCAGTACCACCTATCAGTGTAGCCTAGCAATGCTCATCAGTGCCACCTCATAAGTTCCCATCAATGCAGCCTCATCAGTGCCCTTCAGTGAAGGAAAAACATTACCCGTTTGCAAAATTTTATAACAAACTATGAAAAATGTTTTTTTCAAAATGTTCGTTTTGTTTATTTAGCAAAAAATAAAAGCCCCAGTGATGATTAAATACCACCAAAAAAAAAGCTCTATTTGTGGGGGGAAATAATTATAAAAATGTCATATGAGTACAATGTTCCATGACCGTGCAATTGTCATTCAAAGTGTGACAGTGCTGAAAGCTGAAAATTGGTCTGGGCAGGAAGGGGGATATAAGTGCCCAGTAAGCAACTGGTTAAGGGATCATTCACATGTTGAGACAGGGGGCAGTAAAAGCAGCCAGTTGAACAGCAGATTTACTGCCCCTGATTGATTTATGGTGGCTGCAAAGGCTTCAAATTTTTATTTAAATCAGATTAAATCTATCAAGTCTCCAAACAATCAAATATCCATACCTTCTTTTATGAATAACACTGGTCTACAGATTTTTAGGAAACGATCGCCCTCTGAGATAAAATGTGCTAATTCTTACATATTTTGATTAGATGAATTAGAAAACAGGTGATAAAGGTGGTGGTTGGCTAAAGGTTTTCAAGATATTTCATAGTAAAGATTTATTCACAGGCGAGTATATTTGCCTACAAGAGAGGGAGGTGTCCAGTGGCGGCTGGTGCTCAAAATATTTTGGGGGGGGGGGGCGCAAACAAACTGAAAACTACTGAACCCCCCCATCAATTGCAGCCTCACTGTGCCCATCAAATGCAGTAATTATGCCCATCAAATGCAGCCATTATGCCCATCAAATGCAGCCATTGTGTCCATCAAATGCAGCCATTGTGCCCATCAAATGCAGCCACTGTGCCCATCAAATGCAGCCTCACTGTGCCTGTCATATGCAGCCACTGTGCCCATGAAATGCAGTCACTGTGCCCATGAAATGCAGCCACTGTGCCCATCAAATGCAGCCACTTGTTCCCAGTAAATGCAGTCACTTCTGCCCATCATATGCAGCCACTTGTGGCCAGTAAATGCAGCCACTGTGCCCACCAAATGCAGCCACTGTGCCCATCAAATGCAGCCATTGTGCCCAGTAAATGCAGCCATCACTTCACTACCCCCCTTCTCCCCCCCCCCCCCACCCCTGCGGCCGGTGTTATGGCGTATAGTGTCCTGGCATCAAATAGTGTCCGGGCCGTACTGCACATGCCCAGTACGGAGCAGACGAAGCTTCGGAAAATCTCCGAAGCTGAACGGCGCCTGTGCCGTGAGTGGAGGTGGTAGCCCCACCATCCAAGCGGACATAGGGTTGTGAATGTTAGAGGGCCCCTCACGGGCGAGCTTCGCTCGCCACGCTTCGGGCTCGGCCTCGCTGCGCTCGGCTCTTTTTTGTTCCTACTCTATGTCCACTTGGATAGCGGGGATAGAACCTGGACTCACGGCGCAGGCGCCGTTCATCCTCGGCAATTTTCGGAATCTGTGTTGCTGTGTATTGCGCATGCGCAGTACGCAGCGGACACTATCGGATGGAGGACGTTATATGACAAGACACCGGTCCGGTGGCACTTACCGCTCCTCTCCTGGAGTGACGGGGCTCTCCTTGTTGGCTTGGCGGCTCGGCGGTTCTTCTCCTCGGCGGCTCTCTTCCTCCGCTGTGTGTCCTTTCCCACCAACGAGTTTGGCATCCAATATTGCCTAATGCTTTGACCTGCCTCACTGACCTGCCTGCTGATTGGCAGGGAGGAACATTGGTGTGAAAATAGCTGAAATTCATTCACTATGCCACACAACAGGGTAGGATCGGGATGCAGTGCTCTGCGCCCTGAGCCCACCCTATTTTGAAGCCTATTAGAGTCTCTGGTTCTAATCATGTGCTTCAAAATACACACCCCCCGCCTATCCCTGCCATAGTATTTCATGTGTCCGGTGTTCTAAAAGGGGCACATGCATAGGGAGGGCGACAGAGGTGCCCGGGGGAGTTGACGCCCATGCGCCCACAATGCATGGGCCGCCACTGGAGGTGTCTGATGGTCATGATGCCCCCCCGTAACTTCTTGACAAAGTACGGTAGGACAATGAAAACGGTCCCGCATGGAAGAGTATACATGTACCTTTACTTTGAGACTGAAGGTTATGACCTAACAGTCATTTATTGTTCTTTTATAGCAAGGTACATTTGTGTTGGTCAGGCCTACGCCCTGTACAGTTACATCTGGGGGCTTGTGAAAGGGTCATTGCCCAACATTTCCAAGGAACAGTTGCGTGAGATTTTCCCTCAGAAGCCAAGACGCCTCCAAACTGTGCAACCAACTCAGATAACATCTTCTACATTTGTGGCGAGGTTACAATTGCATCTCAAAAGTGAAGCATGACGTAAGTGGTAAAAACAAAAACAAAAAAGGCATACCACCCATATTTTAGATGCAAAATAGGGGACCCAGGACAAGAGTTGGGTCCCTCATTACATGTGTAACTTAACTGCGTCATTGGCTAAACAAGAAGAAAAAGTCCAAGCCTTTCACAGTCCCAATGGTGTGAAGGGAGCATGAAAATGTTACATAAAATAAAACAATAAATGAATGGAAAGTTACATTATTGGTATCAATAAAAAGATACATTTCTAATGACTGGTGTGCCGCCATTCTCATTGCTACATCACATTTTGCAGAAAAGTTGTGGAGCACAATCACAATTTTGAATTATTTTGATACAATTTTGACCTGAAGCTGTTTCTTGGCAACTGGAGCCAATTAATACTCAGGACTTCGTTTTCCTTTATTAGTGACCCAATTCTGGTAACATTGAGCTACTTCCATTTCCGAGGCTTTCTCCTTGTACACCAGTGCAATTTAGACTCAATTTAAAGCGGTAGTAAACCCGCAATGTTTTTTTTTTTTTTTAAACCTGCAAAGCAAAAGGCATAATGAGCTAGTATGCACCGCATACTAGCTCATTATGAAATACTTACCTTAGAACGAGACCCCGACATCTGGCCCGATCCACGCCGAGGGAGCCGACATGCTCCCTCGGCGTCTCTTCCGGGTATCGCGGCTCCGGCGCTATGAGTGGCCGGAGCCGCGATATCGTCACTCCCGCGCATGCGCGCGGGAGATTTCCGTCCGGCCGCCCGAGCGCTGCCGGATTTTCACGGAGAGAACCCCCTTGTGCGCATGCGCCGCTGCAGTCAGCGGCGCATACCGAGGGGAATATCTCCTAAACCGTACAGGTTTAGGAGATATTTTTTTTACCTACAGGTAAGCCTTATTATAGGCTTTCCTGTAGGTAAAAGTTAAAAAAATGACCATACTACCACTTTAACTACTTGCCGACCACCCGTCCGCCACAGTTGTGCTGCGGTAGGTTAGGCATGGCTGTGCCAATCGTCGTCTTTGTACATCGGCTCTTTACAAGGCTTTAGCAGGCGCGCACGTGCACGCGCCGTGTCCCCGGAGCTGATGCACGTGGCTGGTGAGCGCAATGTCCAATCGCTCCACAGAGAGCCAGAACGGGGATCTGTTAATGTAAACAGACAGATCCCCAATCTGACAGGGCAGGAGAGAGATCTGCTGTTCCTAGTGATCAGGAACAGATTTACAGGCTTTAGCAGGAGCGCACGTGCACGTGCCACGTCCCCAGAGCTAATGCACATGGCCACAATGGCCGCCGGCCACCGGTGATCACTCCACAGACAGCCAGAATGGGGACCTGTTAACATAAACAGACAGATACCCGTTCTGACAGGGGAGGAGAGACATCTGCTGTTCCTAGTAATCAGGAACAGATTTACAGGCTTTAGCAGGTGCGCACATGCTCCCGTCCCCGGAGCCGCTGCGCGTGGCGTGGATGTCCATCGGCCACCCGCGATAGCTCCACAAAGAGCCAGAACGAGGGATCTGTTAATGTTAACAGACAGATCCCCATTCTGACATCAGGAACAGCTTTACAAGCTTTAGCAGGCGCGCTGTGTCCCCGGAGCCACTGCACGTGGCGTGGATGTCCACCGGCCACCCACGATCGCTCCACAGAGAGCCAGAATGGGGGATCTCTTAATGTCAACAGACAGATCCTCTTTCTGACAGGGGAGGAGAGACAGATCTGTTGTTCCTAGTGATCAGGAACAGCTTTACAGCCTTTAGCAGGCACGCCGCATCCCCGGAGCCGCTGTGAGTGGCGTGGATGTCCGTCGGCCACCCAGGTTCCCTCCACAGAGAGCCAGAACGGGGATCTCTTAATGTTAACAGACAGATCCCCTTTCTGACAGGGGAGGAGAGACAGATCTGTTGTTCCTAGTGATCAGGAACAGCTTTACAGGGTTTAGCAGGTGCAACACATCCCTAGTGCCGCTACGCATGGTGTCGATGTCAGCCGGCCACCCGCAATCCCTCCACAGAGAGCCAGAATGGGGATCTGTTAATGTTCACACACAGATCCCCATTCTGACAGGGTAGGAGAGACAGATCTGTTGTTCCTAGTGATCAGGAACAGCTTTACAGACTTTAGCAGGCGTTGCCACGATGTCCACTGGCCACCCGCGATAGCTCCACAGAAAGCCAGAATGGGGATCTGTTAATGTTAACAGACAGATCCCCGTTTTGACAGGGGAGGAGAGACAGATCTGTTGTTCCTAGTGATCAGGAACAGCGATCTCGCTATCTACTCCCAGGCAGCCTCATTCCCCCACAGTTTTAAACACCTCCCTCTGACACATTTAACCCCTTGATCGCCCCCTAGTGCTAGCCCCTTCCCAGCCAGTGACATTTATACAGTAATCAGTGGCTATTTTTTAGCTCTGATGGTCCCCAAAAGAAAAATGTCAAAAAGTGTTGGATTTGTCCGCCGCACTGTTGCAGTGCCGTTAAAAAATCGCTGATCGCCACCATTACTAGTAGAAAATAAATTAATAATAAAAATGCCACAAATATATCCTCTATTTTGAAGACACTATAACTTTTGCACAAACCAATCCATACGTTTATTGCGATTTTTTTCCACCAGAAATATGTAGAAGAATATATAGCGGCCTAAACTAATGAAGACATTGTTTTTATTTTTATTTTGGGGGATATTTATGATAGCAAAAAGTAGAAAATGTTGCTTTTTTTTCAAGATTGTAGCTCTTTTTTTGTTTATAGGGCAAAAAATAAAAACCGCGGAAGTGATCAAATACCGCCAAAAGAACACTCTATTTGTGGGAAAAAAAGGACGTCAATTTTGTTTGGACATCAATTTCAATGTTGAGTTGGCCCACCCTTTGCAGCTATAACAGCTTCAACTCTTCTGGGAAGGCCGTCCACAAGGTTTAGGATTGTGTCTATGGGAATGTTTGACCATCCTTCCAGAAGCCCATTTATGAGGTCAGGCACTGATGTTGGAGGAGAAGGCCTGGCTTGCAGTCTCCACTCTATTTCATCCCAAAGGTGTTCTATCAGGTTGAGGTCAGGACTCTGTGCAGGACAGTCAAGTTCCTCCACCCCAAACTCGCTCATCCATGTCTTTATATACCTTACTTTGTGCACTGGTCTAAATCATTTGGTGGGGGGGGGGGGGGGGGGGCATCCTTTGAGATGAATTCGAGCGGAGATTGTGAGCCAGGCCTTCTCATCCAACATCAGTGCCTGACCTCACAAATGCGCTTCTGGAAGAGTGGTCACACATCCCCATAGACACACTCCTAAACCTTGTGGACGGCCTTCCCAGAAGAGATGAAGCTATTATAGCTGCAAAGGGTGGGCCAACTCAATATTGAACCCTACGGACTAAGACTGGGATGCCATTAACCGCTTGCCGACTGCTGCACACAGATGTATGTTGGCAGAATGGCACAGGCAGGCAAATGGGCATACCTGTACGTCCCTTTAAATTTGCCGCCTGTCGGGCACACACGCGCATGCCGCGGAGGCATGCCCGCGGGTCCCGGGAACTCGATGTTCACCGGCAGATATGACTGAATGGACAGGACTGGATAGAGTGGACTGGATGGACTGGACAGGATGGACTGGACTGGATGGACTGGACTGGATGGACTGGACTGGATGGACTGGACTGGATGGAGTGTGGACTGGACTTGATGGAGTGGACAGGATGGACTGGACTTATTTACTGGACTGGATGGAGTGGATAGTATGGACTGGACAGGATGGACTGGACTGGATGGAGTGGACTGGATGGAGTGTGGACTGAGTAGACAGGATGGACTGGACTGATTTAACAGGATGGAGTGGACTGTATAGCCTGGACTGGAGTAGACTGGATGGCCTGGAGTGGATGGAGTGGACTGGACTAGATGGACTGGAGTTAATAGACTGGAGTGGACAGGATGGACTGGACTGGATAGAATGGACTAGGACTAGATCTATCTATTTATCTATTTCTAGATCTATCTATCTATCTATCTATCTATCTATCTATCTATCTATCTATCTATCTATCTATCTATCTATCTATCATGTATTTATTTACTTATTTCATTATTTAAAGATTGACCTTTTCATTGATTATGTGATTAATTGTGTGTGTGTGTGTGTGTGTGTGTGTGTGTGTGTGTGTGTGTGTGTGTGTTTGGAGTTGTTTATATATGTGCATCGGCTAAAATAAGTATTGAACACATCATTATTTTTCTAGGTAAACATATTGGTAAAGGTGCTCCGTGCATTTTCTCCCTTTTCCTCCTAAGCGGTCCAATAGGATCGCCTGTCCTTTCAGCCAATCGGGTGACCGGTCTCAAGACCCGCTTCCTGGTTGGTCGGGAGGAGGATCAGTGTTACAACAGCGAATATTCATTTGCTATTAAACACACCTGGGTGGGACTTGGTTCGCATTCTCCGCGGCCCCCCCGAGCCCACCCTATTTTGAAGCCTATTACAGCCTCTGGCTTTAACCATGGGGGTAAAAAAAAAAAAAACACCCCGCTTCCATTGGAATCCATCCATCCAGCATCCTGAAAGGGATTGGACTCATGGATGGGAGGGGGGGGGGCTGGGGGCGGCGCCTGTGTATCCTGAACACAACATACTGTATATACCCTAAAACCCCTCCCATTATTATAATGATGACATCAACAAGTGCAATTATCAAAGTTCCAGCTAAAAACAATCAGGGGAAAAATGTCCAAATTTGGGAGAAAAAATAAAAAAAAAGTACATTATATCTATTTATTTTTTTATTTTTATTTTTTTATTTGTTTTTTTTATTCTCTCTTTTATTATATAAACAAGATACAAGCAGTAAAACTCACATTGCAATATCCACATTATATTTTTTACAATGTACATTTATTCTCCCGATTTTCCCCTCCCAAAAAAAAAAAAAAAAATGTTTGTTTTTTTTTTTACTTTATTTTGAATCCACATGATAAAATAATTAAATAAAATCAAGGTAATCCTTATATCTTATTTATTCAAATATACAGAACACTGAAAATGTATCTCTGTTTGCCATCAACCTTCAAAAAAAAAATACTTTTTTTTTTTTTAATTTTTTTTTTCAAAGCCTTACCACCCAATATTATTACAGTCATTAAACTGCCATTTCTTTCCGAGGAACACGGTCTTTTCAAACATTAAATGTATACCTTTCTCCATTAAGCTGCTTTCCCAACCCACAATTCTATTCTAATTTGAAGTCTTTTACCTTTTCTACAGTTAAATAGCATATCATTTAAATTTGGAAATGGGGGCCCGCTCCTTCGGCAATGAAAATTACAACCCTTCCATTTAAAATCTCTAGATAAAGAACAAAAGGCTCTAACAAAACAAGGTACATTTAGAAAAATTTAGAAGGAAAAAAAAAAAAAAAAAACGATTCTGAGGAGCTATGGTAACAACAAGGGCCTGGGGAATGCCCAGGAAAAAAAAACAAAAAAAAAACAAAGCCTACTGTTTGTATATTCCGTCTGTGCTAATGTAGGCAAAACTGAATGTTATTCGATTATTTTCACTCATACAGAATAGAGTTAATCAGGAAAATACCATATTATCGCCACTAGATGGAGATGAGATTTATAGTAGTCTTTACTGATGGTCAGCTTCATCTAGTGGCCACAATGCAGTATTTTTGCTGATTTTTTGGATACTCTTATTAGTGAAGATAATCCGACCTGGAGAGAAAATAGCCTAATAACGTTCAGTTTTTCCCCATTCACACAGAATGGGCATGTATGCAATGAAAGTTGCATTTGCACACAAAATGTAACATACTGTACATGGGCTTTAGATGTAATATATATTTAACAAAAAATAAATAAAAATGTCAGCACTATTCGCCCTGTGGAACTGCCTGTCATTGGACTATTTTCTCTCCAGGTCAAATATTTTTCATTCATACACACGAGCAAATACAGGAAAATACCATATTGTGGCCACTAGATAGAGCTGATGAGTATAGGAAATGAATGCTTATTCACTATGATCATCGGCACCAGGGGAGGACTGACAACTCATGGGGCCCCCGGGCAATACGAGATTATGGGGTCCCCGGGCAATCGGAGATTATGGGGCCACACAGTAGACACAAACACACACACACAGTATACAATCACACAGTATACACAGACATGTTTCTATTGGCTGAGAAGGTACTGGAGAGGTGGGGCAGCTATAATCTCTGGATTTTTAGACCAAAAGGATGTCGGTAAGGGACATTTCAGAGACAGATGTAAAAAAAAAAAAAAAAAAATTTACATACTGTCCCTGGTTTTACTGAGGCTGGCAACCCTGATGGGGCCCTCGGGTGGTGCCCGAGTGGCCCAATGGTCAGTCCACCCCTGATCGGCACCATCTAGTAGCCACAATGTGTTATTTTCCTGATTCACTCTATTCTATAAGAATGAAAAACATTCAAGCTGAAGAGAAAATATCCTAATAACATTCTATTTTGTCCTTTTCGAGTCTTCGGGGTGCAAATGGGTGCACCTGGAGACTCTAGATGATGCATAATGTTCAGGGGTGCACTTGGAGTCATGGGACAGTGAGGGGTGCAGTTGGAGTAATGGGGTGCACTTGGAGTGATGGGGCACACAGGGGTGCACTTGAAGGCACTGGATGGTACAGAATGCTCAGCGAGGGGGCACCTAGAGTCATAGAATGCTTAGGGGTGCACTTGGAGTCATGGGATGCACTTGGAGACACTGGATGACAGAATTCTCAGGGGTACACTTGGAATCACAGGATGGACTCACAGGGATGTATTTAGAGTCACTAGATGATACAGAATGCTCAGGGGGCGCTTGGAATCATCGGGCAGTGAGCGGCGCAATTGGAGTCATGGGGCAGTGAGTGGTGCACTTGGAGTCATGGGGCAGTGAGCGGTGCACTTGGAGTCATGGGGCAGTGAGCGGTGCAATTGGAGTCATGGGGCAGTGAGCGGTGCTCTTGGAGTCATGGGGCAGTGAGCGGTGCGCTTGGAGTCATGGGGCAGTGAGCGGTGCGCTTGGAGTCATGGGGCAGTGAGCGGTGCTCTTGGAGTCATGGGGCAGTGAGCAGTGCTCTTGGAGTCATGGGGCAGTGAGCGGTGCTCTTGGAGTCATGGGGCAGTGAGCGGTGCTCTTGGAGTCATGGGGCAGTGAGCGGTGTGCTTGGAGTCATGGGGCAGTGAGCGGTGCGCTTGGAGTCATGGGGCAGTGAGCGGTGCGCTTGGAGTCATGGGGCAGTGAGCGGTGCACTTGGAGTCATGGGGCAGTGAGCGGTGTGCTTGGAGTCATGGGGCAGTGAGCGGTGCACTTGGAGTCATGGGGCAGTGAGCGGTGCGCTTGGAGTCATGGGGCAGTGAGCGGTGCACTTGGAGTCATGGGACGCACAGGGCTGTATTTGGAGACGCCTGATGACAAAGAATGCACAGGGGAGCACTTGGAGTCATGGGGCACACAGGATTGTACATGGAGTCACTAGATAACACAGAATGCTCAGGGGTTGCACTTTGATTCATGGGGTGCATAAGGCCGCGTACACACGGGCGGATTGTCTGGCCAACTAAGTTCGTCAGACAATCCGACAGACAGTCCGTTCAAAATTTGAATGAACGGACTTGACCACACACGATGAACAGACAGTCCGCTGAAAGCGTGCGCGATGACGTGTACGGCACGTACGACGGGACGAGAAATTCAACGTCCAATACACTGCAATGCAACCTTCGCCGTGTAAATCCTTTCTGAGCATGCGCCAAACTTAGTCTGTCGAACTAGCCTACTCACGAGCGGATTGTCCGCTGAAACCAAGTTTGGACGGACTGTTTTACGGACATTCCGTAAGACTTTGTTCGTCAGACAGTCCGCTGAAAAAGTCCGCTGAAGCCCACACACGAGCGGATTGTCCGCTGAAACACGGTTCAGTGGACTAAGTTGGGCAGACAATCCGCCCGTGTGTACGCGGCCTAAGGTTTTACTTGGCGTTAGTAGATAATATATGATGATCTGGATTGAACTTGTTGGCATCGCCAGGAGCCCATGGATGGTCTTGGGTGCACATGGAGTCACCAGATGATACAGGATGCTCTGGGGCTCATTTGGAGTCACTAGATGGCCCTGGATGGCCTAGGGTGAAGTTGAATTCAACAAATGACATTTGGTACTTTGTGGTGTACTTGGGGTCATGGGGCACACAAGGGATCACTTGGAGTCACTAGATGACATAAGATGTTTTTGGGTGCACTTGTAGTCACTAAATGACCCTGGATGATCTGGGATACACTTGGAGTCACTAGATGACCCTGGATGATCTGGGTTACTCTTGGAGTCACTAGACGACCCTGGATGATCTGGGGTACCCCTGGAGTCACTGGATGACCCTATGTGATCTGGGGTACTCTTGGAGTCACTAGATGACCCGGTATGATCTGGGATACCCTTGGAGTCCCTAGATAATCCTTGGATGATCTGGGGTACTCTTGGAGTCACTAGATGACCCTGGATGATTTGGGGTACCCTTGGAGTCACTACATGACCCTGTGTGATCTGGGGTACTCTTGGAGTCACTAGATGACCCTGTGTGATCTGGGTTACCCTTGGAGTCACTAGATGACCCTGTATGATCTGGGTTACCCTTGGAGTCACTAGATGACCCTGGATGATCTGGGGTACTCTTGGAGTCACTAGATGACCCTGGATGATCTGGGGTACTCTTGGAGTCACTAGATGACCCTGGATGATCTGGGATACACTTGGAGTCACTAGATGACCCTGGATGATCTGGGTTACTCTTGGAGTCACTAGATGACCCTGGATGATCTGGGGTACCCCTGGAGTCACTGGATGACCCTGTGTGATCTGGGGTACTCTTGGAGTCACTGGATGACCCTGTGTGATCCGGGGTACTCTTGGAGTCACTAGATGACCCTGGATGATCTGGGATACACTTGGAGTCACTAGATGACCCTGTATGATCTGGGTTACCCTTGGAGTCACTAGATGACCCTGGATGATCTGGGGTACTCTTGGAGTCACTAGATGACCCTGGATGATCTGGGGTACTCTTGGAGTCACTAGATGACCCTGGATGATCTGGGATACACTTGGAGTCACTAGATGACCCTGGATGATCTGGGTTACTCTTGGAGTCACTAGATGACCCTGGATGATCTGGGGTACCCCTGGAGTCACTGGATGACCCTGTGTGATCTGGGGTACTCTTGGAGTCACTGGATGACCCTGTGTGATCCGGGGTACTCTTGGAGTCACTAGATGACCCTGGATGATCTGGGATAGACTTGGAGTCACTAGATGACCCTGGATGATCTGGGGTACCCTTGGAGTAACTGGATGACCCTGGATGATCTGGGGTACTCTTGGAGTCACTAGATGACCCTGGATGATCTGGGTACCCTTGGAGACACAAAATGACCCTGGATGATCTGGGTTACCCTTGGAGTCACTAGATGACCCTGGATGATCTGGGGTACTCTTGGAGTCACTAGATGACCCTGGATGATCTGGGGTACTCTTGGAGTCACTAGATGACCCTGGATGATCTGGGGTACTCTTGGAGTCACTACATGACCCTGGATGATCTGGGGTACTCTTGGAGTCACTAGATGACATAAGATGTTTTTGGGGGCACTTGTAGTCACTAAATGACCCTGGATGATTTGGGGTACCCTTGGAGTCACTGGATGACCCTGTGTGATCCGGGGTACTCTTGGAGTCACTAGATGACCCTGGATGATCTGGGATACACTTGGAGTCACTAGATGACCCTGGATGATCTGGGGTACCCTTGGAGTCACTAGATGACCCTGGATGATCTGGGTACCCTTGGAGACACAAAATGACCCTGGATGATCTGTGTTACTCTTGGAGTCACTAGATGACCCTGTATGATCTGGGGTACTCTTGGAGTCACTAGATGACCCTGTGTGATCCGGGGTACTCTTGGAGTCACTTGATGACCCTGGATGATCTGGGGTACTCTTGGAGTCACTAGATAACCCTGGATGATCTGGGTACCCTTGGAGTCACAAAATGACCCTGTATGATCTGGGTTACCCTTGGAGTCACTAGATGACCCTGGATGATCTGGGTACCCTTGGAGTCACAAAATGACCCTGGATGATCTGGGGTACTCTTGGAGTCACTAGATGACCCTGGATGATCTGGGGTACTCTTGGAGTCACTACATGACCCTGGATGATCTTGGGTACTCTTGGAGTCACTAGATGACATAAGATGTTTTTGGGGGCACTTGTAGTCACTAAATGACCCTGGGTGATTTGGGGTACCCTTGGAGTCACTGGATGACCCTGTGTGATCCGGGGTACTCTTGGAGTCACTAGATGACCCTGGATGATCTGGGATACAATTGGAGTCACTAGATGACCCTGGATGATCTGGGGTACCCTTGGAGTCACTGGATGACCCTGGATGATCTGGGGTACTCTTGGAGTCACTAGATGACCCTGGATGATCTGGGTACCCTTGGAGACACAAAATGACCCTGGATGATCTGGGTTACTCTTGGAGTCACTAGATGACCCTGTATGATCTGGGGTACTCTTGGAGTCACTAGATGACCCTGTGTGATCCGGGGTACTCTTGGAGTCACTTGATGACCCTGGATGATCTGGGGTACTCTTGGAGTCACTAGATAACCCTGGATGATCTGGGTACCCTTGGAGTCACAAAATGACCCTGGATGATTTGGGGTACTCTTGGAGTCACTAGATGACCCTGTATGATCTGGGTTACCCTTGGAGTCACTAGATGACCCTGGATGATCTGGGGTACTCTTGGAGTCACTAGATGACCCTGGATGATCTGGGGTACTCTTGGAGTCACTAGATGACCCTGGATGATCTAGATGACCCTGGATGATCTGGGGTACTCTTGGAGTCACTAGATGACCCTGGATGATCTGGGATACCCTTGGAGTCACTAGATGAAGTGTTACTGATGAAGTCCCCACCTTGGACGTAGCGCGTATAGGACGGGGCAGAGCGTGACATCATGCCACGGCCATCTTGGATTTCAACAGAACACCGGGAGTTATCAATCCATGTGGTTTTGAGTTAGCACTGGCTGCAGTGCTCTATTTGTAAGTACAATAACCCTATTTTTTTTTTATATATATACTGTATTACTTTTTTTTTAACGGAGAACACTGGGTCTTGTGTGCTTTCTGTTTGCTCCCATATGTACATCTGAGGATTCATGTGCCTTTATGAATGAGTGAAGATTCACCATTGATATTTGAAGTCACTGTCCCTGAGGGGAAACAAAGTGTGTTATGACCTTTCTGGTAATGCCGGGGTCATAGCCCCGAGGTGAGCGGCCAGTGTCCACGGGTGGTGGAGACACGAAGCACGTCCTATTACCTAGCTCCCATTACCACAGTGGGGACCTGAATTCTATTCAGACTCTTTTCTAGATATGTGTTATATATTTGGAATTAATACACATAATTCCATATATTATCTAGTTAATTTGCACATTGAATTGTTTTTTATGATTTTTAATTGCATTTGTTTAGAGGATTGAGTATTCATTATTTGAGTTGCGCTGCACTAATTATTGTTATTTAGATTTTAGTGATACTCTTTAATTACATTTTCACTAATGCCGCGTACACACGATCGGAATTTTGGTCGGAAAAAGGTTTTCCCGACGGAATTCCGCTTAAGCTGTCTTGCCTACACACGGTCACACCAAATTCCGACCGTCAAGAATGCGGTGACGTACAACACGTACGACGAGACTAGAAAAAGGAAGCTCAATAGCCAGTAGCCAATAGCTTCCGTCTCCTAGTTGAATCTGTGCATGCGTGAGTTTTTGCGCATCGGAATTGCATACACACGATCGGAATTTCCGTCGGAAAAATTGAGAGCCTGCTCTTAAATTTTTGCTGGCGGGAATTCTGGTCAGCTAAATTCCGATGGAGAGTACACACGGTCGCATTTTCCGATAAAAAGCTCTCATCGGTCTTTTGCTGGCCGAAATTCCGATCGTGTTTATGCGGCATAATGGATGGGTCGATCCATGGAAGAGATTTAAGGATCCTTTTTAAGGTTTTTTTTTTGTCTGATTCGAAAGCGGCAAAGTGAACGAACAAAAGAATCAAATGATTACAATGACTCTTTAACCGCTAGAGATCCGCGCTATAGCCTGCTTCTATTGACGTCGTCCCGTGCAAAAGCCGCCTGCGCGCCCCCTGAGACTCGCCTGATCACAGATCGGAGCAAGGGGTCGATCCTGACCCCTTACCACATGATCAGCTGCCAGACTATTTTTCCTCCTCGCGCTGACAGCGCGAGGAGAAAGAAAAAAAGCCAATCACCGGGCGGCCGTGAGAGGGACTTCAGTCCCGATCACGGTGAGCTGTGGCCAGCTCATCAGTGCCCACCTGCCCCCTGCCAGTGCCACTTAAATATGGGAAAAGTGTCACCCATCAGTGCCCACAGTGCCACTCATCAGTGCCCACAGTGCCACCTATCAGTGCCCACAGTGCCACCTATCAGTGCCCACAATCTGCTTCAACAACAGTGCCACATATTCGTGCCCATCAGTGTCATCTACCAGTGCCCATCAGTGCCCAGCAGTGCCACCTATCAGTGGTACCTATCAGTGCCCATCAGTCCCATCTATTAGTGGTACCTATCAGTGCCCATTAGTGCCACCCATCCGTGCCACCCATCAGTGCCATCTTATCTGTGCCCATCTTTGCCCATCAGTGCCGCCTTATCTGTGCCCATCAGTACTGCCTTATCCGTGCCTATTGGTGCCACCTTATCTGTGCCTATTAGTGCCACCTTATCTGTGCCTATCAGTGCCCACCAGTGCAGCCTATCAGTGCCCACCAGTGCAGCCTATCAGTGTCCACCAGTGCCGCCTCATCAGCGCATTTCAATGAAGGAGAAAAATGACCCGTTTGCAAAATTTTATAACAAACTATTAAACATGATTTTTTTTTTGCATCTTTTTTTGTTTGTTTAGCAAAAAAAAAATTCTCAGCTGTAATTAAATACCACCAAAAGAAAGCTCTATTTGTGGGAAAAAAAATGATAAAAATTTAATTTGGGTACAGTGTTGTATGACCGCGCAATTGTCATTCAAAGTGCATCAGCTCTGAAAGCTGAAAATTGGTCTGGGCAGGAGGGGGGTTTAAGTGCCCAGTAAGCAAGTGGTTAAAGCGGCGTTCCAGCCACAATTTTTTTTTTAAAGTCAGCAGCTACAAATACTGTAGCTGCTGACTTTTAATAAGGACACTTACCTGCCCAGGGAGCCCGCCATTTGCCCCCCCCCCCCCCGAGGCCGATCCGTCCATCGGATCGGGTGCCGGCGCCGCCATCTTAACGAAGGGAAACAGGCAGTGGAGCCTTGCGGCTTCACTGCCCATTTCCTATTGCGCACGCGCGAGTTGCGCGGCGCTTTGTGAATGGGGCCTGTTGATTTCTGGGACACATACACGTCCCAGAAGACAACGAGGCCGCTCACCAAAGAGGAGGAAGTGAAGGAACAGCGCCGCGGAATAGGAAGAGGCAGATTAGGAAGACCGCCTAGCAACAGGGGTTTTTGGTAAGTAAAAAAAAAATGTTTTTTCACATTTTTTTTATATATATTTTTTTGAGAATATTAATGTAATTTTTTATTTTAGGGTGGACCTCCTCTTTAACTGCTTGCTGACCAGCCGTCGTCATTATACTGTGCCAGGTTGGTCGGTGTACATTAGATGCTTTAAGAGCTAAAGGGGGTGTGCGTGCGCCCGCGGCACGACGCCAGAGCCGATGCACGTAGCCGGTGGCTGCGATGTCCACAGGTGACCAGCGATCGCTCCTCAGAGAGCCAGAACGGGGATCTGTCAATGTAAACAGACAGATCTTTGTTCTGTCAGGGGAGTAGAGAGAGATCGTCTGTTCCTAATGATCAGGAACAGCGATCTCTCTCCTCCTCCAGTCAGCCCCCCCCCCCCCTACAGTTAGAAACATCTCCCAGGGAACACTTAACACCTTGATTGCCTCCTAGTGTTAACTCCTTCCCTGCCAGTGACATTTATATAGTAATCAGTGGCTATTTTTAGCTCTGATCGCTGTATAAATGTCACTGGTCCCAAAAAAGTGTCAAAAGTGTCCAATCTGCCTGCCGCAATGTCGCAGTCCCGCTAAAAATCACCATCATTACTAGTAAAAAAAAAAAAAAAGAATAATAAAAATGCCACAAATCTTTCCCCTATTTCGTAGACGCTATAACTGTTGCGCAAACCAATTAATATACGCTTATTGCGATTGTTTTTACCATAAATGTAGAATACATATTGGGCTTAATTGAGGAAGATTTTTTTTTTTTTCTTTAAGTTTTGGGGGATATTTATTATAGCAAAAATTAAAAAAAAATGTTTTTTATTTTCAAAATTGTCATTTTTTTCCTTGTTTATAGCGCAAAAAATAAAACCCGCAGAGGTGATTAAATACCACCAAAAGAAAGACATACATTTTGTTTGGGTACAACGTCGCACAACCGCACAATTGTCAGTTAAAGCGATACAGTGACGTATTGCAAAAAATGGCCTGGTCATTCGGGGGGGGGGGGGGGGTGTAAATCCTTCCGAGGCTGAAGTAGTTTAAATCACCTTTGGCTTAACTAAAACAGCATTATTTTGAAATGGTAATCTAATAACACACACAGTCTTTGATTTCAGAAACATGTTTACAGTTTCGAATTCGATTGGAATTTCAATTAGAATTTCCGAAATTTGGATGAATTTTCGTTTCGTTATTCGGAGCGTTCAGTAAACGTTGTTTACACTGTTGTTTGGGTATATGGAAATATCCAAATAATTAAAAATCTGTCTGAATATTTATTCGGAACGAAACGACCCACACGTCTCTACACAGAACAGATCGACTACCTGGCTGTAGGGGGACATTAGAGTGTAAGCTCCTCTGGTGCAGAGACTGATGTGACTGGCTCAGTGTTCTCTGTACAGCACTGCGGTATATGTCAGAGCTATATAAATGTATAATAATAGTGTGTGACTGTGGGGGGGGACATTAGAGTGTAAGCTCCTCTGGTGCAGAGACTGATGTGACTGGCTCAGTGTTCTCTGTACAGCGCTGCGGTATATGTCAGAAACATGTGGTGAGGGTCTCTGTGGAGTGGGCTGAAGCTCAGATCTCAGATCTCTTTCCATAGAAGTCACTTGATGTATCTTCATCAGTGCAGAGCTGATATAAGATAACAATGTAACAAGCAGAGTTGCTCATTGTATCTCTTTGTATAGTAATAGAGTGCTGCGTATTCTGTGTATAACATGGAGTGTGTACATATATAATATCTGTGTATAACATGGAGTGTGTACATATCCCCTTCCCGCCGAGCGTACGCACATCTGCGTACTCGGCTTCCGGGGGGTATACCAGGATGATGCCCGCACCTGCAGGCATCATCCCGGTACCGTTTTTTTCAGCAGGCGATTGGCTATCCAGGCATAACAACCGGTGCAGCTAAAAGCCGCTCGGCTGTTATGCCGGAGAAGCGGGAGGGGACGTCCCCCCCTCCCGCCGCCTCCCGCCGCTGTTACCGGTGCTCCCGCTCGATGGGGAGCACCGATTCCATGTCCGCTGCCTCCGGCTGCTGCTGGGGAGGAACTGGAACGAAGCCGTAATCGGCTTCGTTCCAGTCTCCTCATCGTAAACACGGAAGCGACGCCATGACGTCACTTCCCGTTTACTTGGCTGCCAATGGCGCCGGTTTTAAAAATATATACGGTATTCAGAATCGCCGTTTTCGGCGATCTGAATACATTGAAGTGTAAAGGAGGGGTGGGGGGTCTTTTAGACCCCCCGATCCCTCCATAAAGAGGACCTGTCACCAACTATTACTGTCACAAGGGATGTTTACATTCCTTGTGACAGCAATAAAAGTGATCAAATTATTATTATTTTTTTAAAACAATTTAGTCATTTTAAAATAAATAAAATAAATAAAAAAATAAAAAAAAATATTTTTAAAGCGCCCGCCGTCCCCACGAGCTCGCGAAGCAAAGAAAACGCATACGAAAGTCGCGCCCGCGTATGTAAACGGTGTATAAATCACACATGTGAGGTATCGCCGCGATCGTCGGAGCGAGAGCAATAATTCCTCCTCTGTAACGCTAACCTGGTAACCGTAAAAAAAAATTTAAAGCGTCGCCTATTGAGATTTTTAGGTACCGTACTTTGTCGTCAATCCACAAGTGCGCGCAATTATAAAGTGTGACATGTTTGGTATCTATTTACTCGGCGTAACATTATCTTTCACATTACACAAAAAAATTGGGCTAATTTTACTGTTTTGTTTTTTTTTATTCATGAAAGTGTCCCTTTTCCCAAAAAGTTGCGTTTTAAAACACCGCTGCGCAAATACCGTGTGACATAAAATATTACAACAATAGCCGTTTTATTCTCTAGAGTCTCTGCTAAAAAATATATATATATATAATGTTTGGGGGTTCCAAGTAATTTTCTAGCAAAAAATATGGATTTTAACTTGTAAACACCAAATTCCAAAAATAGGCTTAGTCATGAAAGGGTTAATATCTGTGTGTAACATGGAGTGTGTATATATATAATATCTGTGTGTAACATGGAGTGTGTATATATATAATATCTGTGTATAACATGGAGTGTGTATATATATAATATCTGTGTATAACATGGAGTGTGTATATATATAATGTCTGTGTATAACATGGAGTGTGTATATATATATAATGTCTGTGCATTATAACATGGAGTGTGTTGGGATAAAGGTAAATTGGGGGATCTGGTGATCTGTGCTGTGATGATTAATACATACTTTTTAAAGTTCTATTTGTTTGTTTGTAGAAACATTCATTCATCCGGGATCTCTCTATATATGAGATCTGATCTCTCTGTATAAGGAATCTCTCTCTCTATATTATATATCTATATATATATATATATATATATATATATATATATATATATATATATATATATATATATATATAGATATATATATAAAATCACCCCCCTCTGTCGAGCACTCTGTATATCAGATATCTGTCAGTGGATCCCTCTCTCTGTATAAAGATGTACGAAGATCTCTCATGTATCGGACCCTGGCTTCTCTCTTCCTCTGTATATATTGGATCTCTCTGTATATAGGGCCCCTCTCCCTTATCAGATCTCTCTGTATATAGGACCCCTCTCCCTCATCAGGTCTCTCTGTATATGGGATCCCTCTCCCTTATCAGATCTCTCTGTATATAGGACCCCTCTCCCTTATCAGATCTCTCTGTATATGGGATCCCTCTCCCTTATCAGATCTCTCTGTATATGGGACCCCTCTCCCTTATCAGATCTCTCTGTATATATGACCCCTCTCCCTTATCAGATGTCTCTGTATATAGGACCCCTCTCCCTTATCAGATATCTCTGTATATATGACCCCTCTCCCTTATCAGATCTCTCTGTATATATGACCCCTCTCCCTTATCAGATCTCTCTGTATATGGGACCCTCTGCCTTATCAGATCTCTCTGTATATGGGACCCCTCTCTCTTTTCAGATCTCTCTGTATATGGGACCCCTCTCTCTTTTCAGATCTCTCTGTATATGGGACCCCTCTCTCTTATCAGATCTCTCTGTATATAGGACCCCTCTCCCTTATCAGATCTCTCTGTATATGGGACCCCTCTCCCTTATCAGATCTCTCTGTATATGGGACCCCTCTCTCTTTTCAGATCTCTCTGTATATAGGACCCCTCTCTCTTATCAGATCTCTCTGTATATAGGACCCCTCTCCCTTATCAGATCTCTCTGTATATGGGACCCCTCTCCCTTATCAGATCTCTCTGTATATGGGACCCCTCTCTCTTATCAGATCTCTCTGTATATAGGACCCCTCTCTCTTATCAGATCTCTCTGTATATAGGACCCCTCTCTCTTATCAGATCTCTCTGTATATAGGACCCCTCTCCCTTATCAGGTCTCTCTGTATATGGGACCCTCTCCCTTATCAGATCTCTCTGTATATGGGACCCTCTCCTTTATCAGATCTCTCTGTATATAGGACCCTCTCCCTTATCATATCTCTCTGTATATAGGACCCTCTCCCTTATCATATCTCTCTGTATATAGGACCCCTCTCCCTTATCAGATCTCTCTGTATATAGGACCCTCTCCCTTATCAGATCTCTCTGTATATTGAACCCCTCTCTCTTATCAGATCTCTCTGTATATAGGACCCTCTCCCTTATCAGGTCTCTCTGTATATAGGACCCCTCTCCCTTATCAGATCTCTCTGTACATGGGACCCTCTCCTTTATCAGATCTCTCTGTATATGGGACCCTCTCCCTTATCAGATCTCTCTGTATATGGGACCCCTCTCCCTTATCAGGTCTCTCTGTATATGGGACCCCTCTCTCTTTTCAGATCTCTCTGTATAGATGACCCCTCTCCCTTATCAGATCTCTCTGTATATGGGACCCTCTCCCTTATCAGATCTCTCTGTATATAGGACCCCTCTCCCTTATCAGATCTCTCTATATATAGGACCCCTCTCCCTTATCAGATCTCTCTATATATGGGACCCTCTCCCTTATCAGATCTCTCTGTATATGGGACCCCTTCTCCCTTATCAGATCTCTCTGTATATGGGACCCCTCTCCCTTATCAGATCTCTCTGTATATAGGACCCCTCTCCCTTATCAGATCTCTCTGTATATAGGACCCCTCTCTCTTATCAGATCTCTCTGTATATAGGACCCCTCTCTCTTATCAGATCTCTCTGTATATAGGACCCCTCTCTCTTATCAGATCTCTCTGTATATAGGACCCCTCTCCCTTATCAGATCTCTCTGTATATAGGACCCTCTCCCTTATCATATCTCTCTGTATATAGGACCCCTCTCCCTTATCAGATCTCTCTGTATATAGGACCCTCTCCCTTATCAGATCTCTCTGTATATTGAACCCCTCTCTCTTATCAGATCTCTCTGTATATGGGACCCTCTCCTTTATCAGATCTCTCTGTATATAGGACCCCTCTCCCTTATCAGATCTCTCTGTATATAGGACCCCTCTCCCTTATCAGGTCTCTCTGTATATGGGACCCCTCTCTCTTTTCAGATCTCTCTGTATAGATGACCCCTCTCCCTTATCAGATCTCTCTGTATATGGGACCCTCTCCCTTATCAGATCTCTCTGTATATAGGACCCCTCTCCCTTATCAGATCTCTCTGTATATAGGACCCCTCTCCCTTATCAGATCTCTCTGTATATAGGACCCCTCTCCCTTATCAGATCTCTCTGTATATAGGACCCCTCTCTCTTATCAGATCTCTCTGTATATAGGACCCCTCTCTCTTATCAGATCTCTCTGTATATAGGACCCCTCTCTCTTATCAGATCTCTCTGTATATAGGACCCCTCTCTCTTATCAGATCTCTCTGTATATAGGACCCCTCTCTCTTATCAGATCTCTCTGTATATAGGACCCCTCTCTCTTATCAGATCTCTCTGTATATAGGACCCCTCTCCCTTATCAGATCTCTCTGTATATAGGACCCCTCTCCCTTATCATATCTCTCTGTATATAGGACCCCTCTCCCTTATCAGATCTCTCTGTATATGGAACCCCTCTCTCTTATCAGATCTCTCTGTATATAGGTCCCTCTCCCTTATCAGGTCTCTCTGTATATAGGACCCCTCTCCCTTATCAGATCTCTCTGTATATGGGACCCTCTCCTTTATCAGATCTCTCTGTATATGGGACCCCTCTCCCTTATCAGATCTCTCTGTATATAGGACCCCTCTCCCTTATCAGATCTCTCTGTTTATAGGACCCTCTCCCTTATCAGATCTCTCTGTATATAGGACCCTCTCCCTTATCATATCTCTCTGTATATGGGACCCTCTCCCTTATCAGATCTCTCTGTATATGGGACCCCTCTCTCTTTTCAGATCTCTCTGTATATGGGACCCCTCTCCCTTATCAGGTCTCTCTGTATATGGGACCCTCTCCCTTATCAGATCTCTCTGTATATGGGACCCCTCTCTCTTTTCAGATCTCTCTGTATATATGACCCCTCTCCCTTATCAGATCTCTCTGTATATGGGACCCTCTCCCTTATCAGATCTCTCTGTATATAGGACCCCTCTCCCTTATCAGATCTCTCTGTATATATGACCCCTCTCCCTTATCAGATCTCTCTGTATATGGGACCCCTCTCCCTTATCAGATCTCTCTGTATATAGGACCCCTCTCCCTTATCAGATCTCTCTGTATATAGGACCCCTCTCCTTTATCAGATCTCTCTGTATATAGGACCCCTCTCCCTTATCAGGTCTCTCTGTATATATGACCCCTCTCCTTTATCAGATCTCTCTGTATATAGGACCCTCTCCCTTATCATATCTCTCTGTATATAGGACCCTCTCCCTTATCAGGTCTCTCTGTATATAGGACCCCTCTCCCTTATCAGATCTCTCTGTATATAGGACCCCTCTCCCTTATCAGATCTCTCTGTATATAGGACCCTCTCTCTTATCATATCTCTCTGTATATAGGACCCTCTCTCTTATCATATCTCTCTGTATATAGGACCCTCTCCCTTATCAGATCTGTCTGTATATAGGACCCCTCTCTCTTTTCAGATCTCTCTGTATATGGGACCCCTCTCCCTTATCAGATCTCTCTGTATATAGGACCCCTCTCTCTTATCAGATCTCTCTGTATATGGAACCCCTCTCTCTTATCAGATCTCTCTGTATATGGGACCCTCTCCCTTATCAGGTCTCTCTGTATATAGGACCCCTCTCCCTTATCAGATCTCTCTGTATATAGGACCCCTCTCCCTTATCAGATCTCTCTGTATATAGGACCCTCTCTCTTATCATATCTCTCTGTATATAGGACCCTCTCTCTTATCATATCTCTCTGTATATAGGACCCTCTCCCTTATCAGATCTCTCTGTATATAGGACCCCTCTCTCTTTTCAGATCTCTCTGTATATGGGACCCCTCTCCCTTATCAGATCTCTCTGTATATAGGACCCCTCTCTCTTATCAGATCTCTCTGTATATAGGACCCCTCTCCCTTATCAGATCTCTCTGTATATAGGACCCTCTCCCTTATCAGATCTCTCTGTATATGGGACCCCTCTCCCTTATCAGATCTCTCTGTATATAGGACCCCTTTCCCTTATCAGATCTCTCTGTATATATGACCCCTCTCCCTTATCAGATCTCTCTGTATATGGGACCCTCTCCCTTATCAGATCTCTCTGTATATAGGACCCCTCTCTCTTATCAGATCTCTCTGTATATGGGACCCCTCTCGCTTATCAGATCTCTCTGTATATATGACCCCTCTCCCTTATCAGATCTCTCTGTATATGGGACCCTCTCCCTTATCAGATCTCTCTGTATATGGGACCCCTCTCCCTTATCAGATCTCTCTGTATATAGGACCCATCTCCCTTATCAGATCTCTCTGTATATGGGACCCCTCTCTCTTATCAGATCTCTCTGTATATAGGACCCCTCTCTCTTATCAGATCTCTCTGTATATAGGACCCGTCTCCCTTATCAGATCTCTCTGTATATAGGACCCCTCTCCCTTATCAGATCTCTCTGTATATGGGACCCTCTCCCTTATCAGATCTCTCTGTATATGGGACACTCTCCCTCATCAGATCTCTCTGTATATGGGACCCTCTCCTTTATCAGATCTCTCTGTATATGGGACCCTCTCCCTTATCAGATCTCTCTGTATATGGGACCCCTCTCTCTTATCAGATCTCTCTGTATATAGGACCCCTCTCCCTTATCAGATCTCTCTGTATATGGGACCCTCTCCCTTATCAGATCTCTCTGTATATGGGACACTCTCCCTTATCAGATCTCTCTGTATATGGGACCCCTCTCTCTTTTCAGATCTCTCTGTATATGGGACCCCTCTCCCTTATCAGGTCTCTCTGTATATGGGAACCCTCTCTCTTTTCAGATCTCTCTGTATATGGGACCCTCTCCCTTATCAGATCTCTCTGTATATGGGACCCTCTCCCTTATCAGATCTCTCTGTATATATGACCCCTCTTCCTTATCAGATCTCTCTGTATATGGGACCCTCTCCCTTATCAGATCTCTCTGTATATAGGACCCCTCTCCCTCATCAGATCTCTCTGTATATGGGACCCTCTCCCTTACCAGATCTCTCTGTATATAGGACCCCTCTTTCTTATCAGATCTCTCTGTATATAGGACCCCTCTCTCTTATCATATCTCTCTGTTTATAGGACCCCTCTCCCTCATCAGATCTCTCTGTATATGGGACCCCTCTCCCTTATCAGATCTCTCTGTATATAGGACCCCTCTCTCTTATCAGATCTCTCTGTATATAGGACCCCTCTCTCTTATCATATCTCTCTGTATATAGGACCCCTCTCCCTCATCAGATCTCTCTGTATATGGGACCCTCTCCCTTATCAGATCTCTCTGTATATAGGACCCCTCTCTCTTATCAGATCTCTCTGTATATAGGACCCCTCTCTCTTATCATATCTCTCTGTATATAGGACCCCTCTCCCTCATCAGATCTCTCTGTATATAGGACCCCTCTCCCTCATCAGATCTCTCTGTATATGGGACCCCTCTCCCTTATCAGATCTCTCTGTATATGGGACCCCTCTCTCTTATCAGATCTCTCTGTATATAGGACCCGTCTCCCTTATCAGATCTCTCTGTATATAGGACCCCTCTCTCTTATCAGATCTCTCTGTATATAGGACCCGTCTCCCTTATCAGATCTCTCTGTATATAGGACCCCTCTCCCTTATCAGATCTCTCTGTATATGGGACCCTCTCCCTTATCAGATCTCTCTGTATATGGGACCCTCTCCTTTATCAGATCTCTCTGTATATGGGACCCTCTCCCTTATCAGATCTCTCTGTATATGGGACCCCTCTCTCTTTTCAGATCTCTCTGTATATGGGACCCCTCTCCCTTATCAGGTCTCTCTGTATATGGGACCCCTCTCTCTTTTCAGATCTCTCTGTATATGGGACCCTCTCCCTTATCAGATCTCTCTGTATATGGGACCCTCTCTCTTATCAGATCTCTCTGTATATGGGACCCTCTCCCTTATCAGATCTCTCTGTATATAGGACCCCTCTCTCTTATCAGATCTCTCTGTATATAGGACCCCTCTTCCTTATCAGATCTCTCTGTATATGGGACCCTCTCCCTTATCAGATCTCTCTGTATATAGGACCCCTCTCCCTCATCAGATCTCTCTGTATATGGGACCCTCTCCCTTATCAGATCTCTCTGTGTATATGACCCCTCTTCCTTATCAGATCTCTCTGTATATGGGACCCTCTCCCTTATCAGATCTCTCTGTATATAGGACCCCTCTCCCTCATCAGATCTCTCTGTATATGGGACCCTCTCCCTTATCAGATCTCTCTGTATATAGGACCCCTCTCTCTTATCAGATCTCTCTGTATATAGGACCCCTCTCTCTTATCAGATCTCTCTGTATATAGGACCCCTCTCCCTCATCAGATCTCTCTGTATATGGGACCCCTCTCTCTTATCAGATCTCTCTGTATATAGGACCCCTCTCTCTTATCATATCTCTCTGTATATATGACCCCTCTCCCTTATCAGATCTCTCTGTATATAGGACCCCTCTCCCTCATCAGATCTCTCTGTATATGGGACCCTCTCCCTTATCAGATCTCTCTGTATATGGGACCCCTCTCTCTTATCAGATCTCTCTGTATATAGGACCCGTCTCCCTTATCAGATCTCTCTGTATATGGGACCCTCTCCCTTATCAGATCTCTCTGTATATAGGACCCCTCTCCCTTATCAGATCTCTCTGTATATAGGACCCCTCTCCCTTATCAGATCTCTCTGTATATGGGACCCCTCTCTCTTATCATATCTCTCTGTATATAGGACCCTCTCTCTTATCATATCTCTCTGTATATAGGACCCTCTCCCTTATCAGATCTCTCTGTATATAGGACCCCTCTCTCTTATCATATCTCTCTGTATATAGGACCCTCTCTCTTATCAGATCTCTCTGTATATGGAACCCCTCTCCCTTATCAGATCTCTCTGTATATAGGACCCCTCTCCCTTATCAGATCTCTCTGTATATAGGACCCCTCTCCCTTATCAGATCTCTCTGTATATGGGACCCCTCTCCCTTATCAGATCTCTCTGTATATAGGACCCCTCTCCCTTATCAGGTCTCTCTGTGTATAGGACCCCTCTCCCTTATCAGATCTCTCTGTATATGGGACCCTCTCCCTTATCAGATCTCTCTGTATATATGACCCCTCTCCTTTATCAGATCTCTCTGTATATAGGACCCTCTCCCTTATCATATCTCTCTGTATATAGGACCCTCTCCCTTATCAGATCTCTCTGTATATGGAACCCCTCTCTCTTATCAGATCTCTCTGTATATGGGACCCTCTCCCTTATCAGGTCTCTCTGTATATAGGACCCCTCTCCCTTTTCAGATCTCTCTGTATATGGGACCCTCTCCTTTATCAGATCTCTCTGTATATGGGACCCTCTCCCTTATCAGATCTCTCTGTATATGGGACCCCTCTCTCTTTTCAGATCTCTCTGTATATGGGACCCCTCTCCCTTATCAGATCTCTCTGTATATAGGACCCCTCTCTCTTATCAGATCTCTCTATATATAGGACCCCTCTCCCTTATCAGATCTCTCTGTATATGGGACCCTCTCCCTTATCAGATCTCTCTGTATATAGGACCCCTCTCTCTTATCAGATCTCTCTGTATATATGACCCCTCTCCCTTATCAGATCTCTCTGTATATGGGACCCTCTCCCTTATCAGATCTCTCTGTATATAGGACCCCTCTCTCTTATCAGATCTCTCTGTATATGGGACCCCTCTCCCTTATCAGATCTCTCTGTATATATGACCCCTCTCCCTTATCAGATCTCTCTGTATATGGGACCCTCTCCCTTATCAGATCTCTCTGTATATAGGACCCCTCTCTCTTATCAGATCTCTCTGTATATGGGACCCCTCTCGCTTATCAGATCTCTCTGTATATATGACCCCTCTCCCTTATCAGATCTCTCTGTATATGGGACCCTCTCCCTTATCAGATCTCTCTGTATATGGGACCCCTCTCCCTTATCAGATCTCTCTGTATATAGGACCCATCTCCCTTATCAGATCTCTCTGTATATGGGACCCCTCTCTCTTATCAGATCTCTCTGTATATAGGACCCCTCTCTCTTATCAGATCTCTCTGTATATAGGACCCGTCTCCCTTATCAGATCTCTCTGTATATAGGACCCCTCTCCCTTATCAGATCTCTCTGTATATGGGACCCTCTCCCTTATCAGATCTCTCTGTATATGGGACACTCTCCCTCATCAGATCTCTCTGTATATGGGACCCTCTCCTTTATCAGATCTCTCTGTATATGGGACCCTCTCCCTTATCAGATCTCTCTGTATATGGGACCCCTCTCTCTTATCAGATCTCTCTGTATATAGGACCCCTCTCCCTTATCAGATCTCTCTGTATATGGGACCCTCTCCCTTATCAGATCTCTCTGTATATGGGACACTCTCCCTTATCAGATCTCTCTGTATATGGGACCCCTCTCTCTTTTCAGATCTCTCTGTATATGGGACCCCTCTCCCTTATCAGGTCTCTCTGTATATGGGAACCCTCTCTCTTTTCAGATCTCTGTGTATATAGGACCCCTCTCCCTTATCAGATCTCTCTGTATATGGGACCCTCTCCCTTATCAGATCTCTCTGTATATGGGACCCTCTCCCTTATCAGATCTCTCTGTATATATGACCCCTCTTCCTTATCAGATCTCTCTGTATATGGGACCCTCTCCCTTATCAGATCTCTCTGTATATAGGACCCCTCTCCCTCATCAGATCTCTCTGTATATGGGACCCTCTCCCTTATCAGATCTCTCTGTATATAGGACCCCTCTTTCTTATCAGATCTCTCTGTATATAGGACCCCTCTCTCTTATCATATCTCTCTGTTTATAGGACCCCTCTCCCTCATCAGATCTCTCTGTATATGGGACCCCTCTCCCTTATCAGATCTCTCTGTATATAGGACCCCTCTCTCTTATCAGATCTCTCTGTATATAGGACCCCTCTCTCTTATCATATCTCTCTGTATATAGGACCCCTCTCCCTCATCAGATCTCTCTGTATATGGGACCCTCTCCCTTATCAGATCTCTCTGTATATAGGACCCCTCTCTCTTATCAGATCTCTCTGTATATAGGACCCCTCTCTCTTATCATATCTCTCTGTATATAGGACCCCTCTCCCTCATCAGATCTCTCTGTATATAGGACCCCTCTCCCTCATCAGATCTCTCTGTATATGGGACCCCTCTCCCTTATCAGATCTCTCTGTATATGGGACCCCTCTCTCTTATCAGATCTCTCTGTATATAGGACCCGTCTCCCTTATCAGATCTCTCTGTATATAGGACCCCTCTCTCTTATCAGATCTCTCTGTATATAGGACCCGTCTCCCTTATCAGATCTCTCTGTATATAGGACCCCTCTCCCTTATCAGATCTCTCTGTATATGGGACCCTCTCCCTTATCAGATCTCTCTGTATATGGGACCCTCTCCTTTATCAGATCTCTCTGTATATGGGACCCTCTCCCTTATCAGATCTCTCTGTATATGGGACCCCTCTCTCTTTTCAGATCTCTCTGTATATGGGACCCCTCTCCCTTATCAGGTCTCTCTGTATATGGGACCCCTCTCTCTTTTCAGATCTCTCTGTATATGGGACCCTCTCCCTTATCAGATCTCTCTGTATATGGGACCCTCTCTCCTATCAGATCTCTCTGTATATGGGACCCTCTCCCTTATCAGATCTCTCTGTATATAGGACCCCTCTCTCTTATCAGATCTCTCTGTATATAGGACCCCTCTTCCTTATCAGATCTCTCTGTATATGGGACCCTCTCCCTTATCAGATCTCTCTGTATATAGGACCCCTCTCCCTCATCAGATCTCTCTGTATATGGGACCCTCTCCCTTATCAGATCTCTCTGTATATATGACCCCTCTTCCTTATCAGATCTCTCTGTATATGGGACCCTCTCCCTTATCAGATCTCTCTGTATATAGGACCCCTCTCCCTCATCAGATCTCTCTGTATATGGGACCCTCTCCCTTATCAGATCTCTCTGTATATAGGACCCCTCTCTCTTATCAGATCTCTCTGTATATAGGACCCCTCTCTCTTATCAGATCTCTCTGTATATAGGACCCCTCTCCCTCATCAGATCTCTCTGTATATGGGACCCCTCTCTCTTATCAGATCTCTCTGTATATAGGACCCCTCTCTCTTATCATATCTCTCTGTATATATGACCCCTCTCCCTTATCAGATCTCTCTGTATATAGGACCCCTCTCCCTCATCAGATCTCTCTGTATATGGGACCCTCTCCCTTATCAGATCTCTCTGTATATGGGACCCCTCTCTCTTATCAGATCTCTCTGTATATAGGACCCGTCTCCCTTATCAGATCTCTCTGTATATGGGACCCTCTCCCTTATCAGATCTCTCTGTATATAGGACCCCTCTCCCTTATCAGATCTCTCTGTATATAGGACCCCTCTCCCTTATCAGATCTCTCTGTATATGGGACCCCTCTCTCTTATCATATCTCTCTGTATATAGGACCCTCTCTCTTATCATATCTCTCTGTATATAGGACCCTCTCCCTTATCAGATCTCTCTGTATATAGGACCCCTCTCTCTTATCATATCTCTCTGTATATAGGACCCTCTCTCTTATCAGATCTCTCTGTATATGGAACCCCTCTCCCTTATCAGATCTCTCTGTATATAGGACCCCTCTCCCTTATCAGATCTCTCTGTATATAGGACCCCTCTCCCTTATCAGATCTCTCTGTATATGGGACCCCTCTCCCTTATCAGATCTCTCTGTATATAGGACCCCTCTCCCTTATCAGATCTCTCTGTATATGGGACCCTCTCCCTTATCAGATCTCTCTGTATATATGACCCCTCTCCTTTATCAGATCTCTCTGTATATAGGACCCTCTCCCTTATCATATCTCTCTGTATATAGGACCCTCTCCCTTATCAGATCTCTCTGTATATGGAACCCCTCTCTCTTATCAGATCTCTCTGTATATGGGACCCTCTCCCTTATCAGGTCTCTCTGTATATAGGACCCCTCTCCCTTTTCAGATCTCTCTGTATATGGGACCCTCTCCCTTATCAGATCTCTCTGTATATAGGACCCCTCTCCCTTATCAGGTCTCTCTGTATATAGGACTCCTCTCCCTTTTCAGATCTCTCTGTATATGGGACCCCTCTCCCTTATCAGATCTCTCTGTATATAGGACCCCTCTCCCTTATCAGATCTCTCTGTATATGGGACCCTCTCCCTTATCAGATCTCTCTGTATATGGGACACTCTCCCTTATCAGATCTCTCTGTATATGGGACCCCTCTCTCTTTTCAGATCTCTCTGTATATGGGACCCCTCTCCCTTATCAGGTCTCTCTGTATATGGGAACCCTCTCTCTTTTCAGATCTCTCTGTATATGGGACCCTCTCCCTTATCAGATCTCTCTGTATATGGGACCCTCTCCCTTATCAGATCTCTCTGTATATGGGACCCTCTCCCTTATCAGATCTCTCTGTATATAGGACCCCTCTCCCTTATCAGATCTCTCTGTATATATGACCCCTCTTCCTTATCAGATCTCTCTGTATATGGGACCCTCTCCCTTATCAGATCTCTCTGTATATAGGACCCCTCTCCCTCATCAGATCTCTCTGTATATGGGACCCTCTCCCTTATCAGATCTCTCTGTATATAGGACCCCTCTCTCTTATCAGATCTCTCTATATATAGGACCCCTCTCTCTTATCATATCTCTCTGTATATAGGACCCCTCTCCCTCATCAGATCTCTCTGTATATGGGACCCCTCTCCCTTATCAGATCTCTCTGTATATAGGACCCCTCTCTCTTATCAGATCTCTCTGTATATAGGACCCCTCTCTTTTATCATATCTCTCTGTATATAGGACCCCTCTCCCTCATCAGTTCTCTCTGTATATAGGACCCCTCTCCCTCATCAGATCTCTCTGTATATGGGACCCCTCTCCCTCATCAGATCTCTCTGTATATAGGACCCCTCTCCCTCATCAGATCTCTCTGTATATGGGACCCTCTCCCTTATCAGATCTCTCTGTATATGGGACCCCTCTCTCTTATCAGATCTCTCTGTATATAGGACCCGTCTCCCTTATCAGATCTCTCTGTATATGGGACCCTCTCCCTTATCAGATCTCTCTGTATATAGGACCCCTCTCCCTTATCAGATCTCTCTGTATATAGGACCCCTCTCCCTTATCAGATCTCTCTGTATATAGGACCCCTCTCCCTTATCAGATCTCTCTGTATATAGGACCCCTCTCCCTTATCAGATCTCTCTGTATATAGGACCCCTCTCCCTTATCAGATCTCTCTGTATATGGGACCCCTCTCCCTTATCAGATCTCTCTGTATATGGGACCCTCTCCCTTATCAGATCTCTCTGTATATAGGACCCCTCTCCCTTATCAGATCTCTCTGTATATGGGACCCCTCTCCCTTATCAGATCTCTCTGTATATGGGACCCTCTCCCTTATCAGATCTCTCTGTATATAGGACCCCTCTCCCTTATCAGATCTCTCTGTATATGGGACCCCTCTCTCTTATCAGATCTCTCTGTATATGGGACCCTCTCCCTTATCAGATCTCTCTGTATATGGGACCCTCTCCCTTATCAGATCTCTCTGTATATAGGACCCCTCTCTCTTATCAGATCTCTCTGTATATGAGACCCTCTCCCTTATCAGATCTCTCTGTATATAGGACCCTCTCCCTTATCAGATCTCTCTGTATATAGGACCCCTCTCTCTTATCAGATCTCTCTGTATATGAGACCCTCTCCCTTATCAGATCTCTCGGTATATAGGACCCCTCTCTCTTATCAGATCTCTCTGTATATGAGGCCCTCTCCCTTATCAGATCTCTCGGTATATAGGACCCCTCTCCCTTATCAGATCTCTCTGTATATGGGACCCCTCTCCCTTATCAGATCTCTCTGTATATGGGACGCTCTCCCTTATCAGATCTCCCTGTATATGGGATCCTCTCCCTTATCAGATCTCTCTGTATACGGGACCCCTCTCCCTTATCAGATCTCTCTGTATATGGGACCCCTCTCCCTTATCAGATCTCTCTGTATATATGACCCCTCTCCCTTATCAGATCTCTCTGTATATGGGACCCTCTCCCTTATCAGATCTCTCTGTATATGGGACCCCTCTCCCTTATCAGATCTCTCTGTATATAGGACCCATCTCCCTTATCAGATCTCTCTGTATATGGGACCCTCTCTCTTATCAGATCTCTCTGTATATGGGACCCCTCTCTCTTATCAGATCTCTCTGTATATAGGACCCCTCTCTCTTATCAGATCTCTCTGTATATAGGACCCGTCTCCCTTATCAGATCTCTCTGTATATAGGACCCCTCTCTCTTATCAGATCTCTCTGTATATAGGACCCGTCTCCCTTATCAGATCTCTCTGTATATAGGACCCCTCTCCCTTATCAGATCTCTCTGTATATGGGACCCTCTCCCTTATCAGATCTCTCTGTATATGGGACACTCTCCCTTATCAGATCTCTCTGTATATGGGACCCCTCTCTCTTTTCAGATCTCTCTGTATATGGGACCCCTCTCCCTTATCAGGTCTCTCTGTATATGGGAACCCTCTCTCTTTTCAGATCTCTCTGTATATGGGACCCTCTCCCTTATCAGATCTCTCTGTATATGGGACCCTCTCCCTTATCAGATCTCTCTGTATATGGGACCCTCTCCCTTATCAGATCTCTCTGTATATAGGACCCCTCTCCCTTATTAGATCTCTCTGTATATATGACCCCTCTTCCTTATCAGATCTCTCTGTATATGGGACCCTCTCCCTTATCAGATCTCTCTGTATATAGGACCCCTCTCCCTCATCAGATCTCTCTGTATATGGGACCCTCTCCCTTATCAGATCTCTCTGTATATAGGACCCCTCTCTCTTATCAGATCTCTCTGTATATAGGACCCCTCTCTCTTATCATATCTCTCTGTATATAGGACCCCTCTCCCTCATCAGATCTCTCTGTATATGGGACCCCTCTCCCTTATCAGATCTCTCTGTATATAGGACCCCTCTCTCTTATCAGATCTCTCTGTATATAGGACCCCTCTCTCTTATCATATCTCTCTGTATATAGGACCCCTCTCCCTCATCAGATCTCTCTGTATATGGGACCCTCTCCCTTATCAGATCTCTCTGTATATAGGACCCCTCTCTCTTATCAGATCTCTCTGTATATAGGACCCCTCTCTCTTATCATATCTCTCTGTATATAGGACCCCTCTCCCTCATCAGATCTCTCTGTATATAGGACCCCTCTCCCTCATCAGATCTCTCTGTATATGGGACCCCTCTCCCTCATCAGATCTCTCTGTATATAGGACCCCTCTCCCTCATCAGATCTCTCTGTATATGGGACCCTCTCCCTTATCAGATCTCTCTGTATATGGGACTCCTCTCTCTTATCAGATCTCTCTGTATATAGGACCCGTCTCCCTTATCAGATCTCTCTGTATATGGGACCCTCTCCCTTATCAGATCTCTCTGTATATAGGACCCCTCTCCCTTATCAGATCTCTCTGTATATAGGACCCTTCTCCCTTATCAGATCTCTCTGTATATAGGACCCCTCTCCCTTATCAGATCTCTCTGTATATGGGACCCCTCTCTCTTATCAGATCTCTCTGTATATGGGACCCCTCTCCCTTATCAGATCTCTCTATATATGACCCCTCTCCCTTATCAGATCTCTCTGTATATAGGACCCCTCTCCCTTATCAGATCTCTCTGTATATGGGACCCCTCTCCCTTATCAGATCTCTCTGTATATGGGACCCTCTCCCTTATCAGATCTCTCTGTATATAGGACCCCTCTCCCTTATCAGATCTCTCTGTATATGGGACCCCTCTCTCTTATCAGATCTCTCTGTATATGGGACCCTCTCCCTTATCAGATCTCTCTGTATATGGGACCCTCTCCCTTATCAGATCTCTCTGTATATAGGACCCCTCTCTCTTATCAGATCTCTCTGTATATGAGACCCTCTCCCTTATCAGATCTCTCTGTATATAGGACCCTCTCCCTTATCAGATCTCTTTGTATATAGGACCCCTCTCTCTTATCAGATCTCTCTGTATATGAGACCCTCTCCCTTATCAGATCTCTCGGTATATAGGACCCCTCTCTCTTATCAGATCTCTCGGTATATAGGACCCCTCTCCCTTATCAGATCTCTCTGTATATAGGACCCCTCTCCCTTATCAGATCTCTCTGTATATAGGACCCTCTCCCTTATCAGGTCTCTCTGTATACGGGACCCCTCTCCCTTATCAGATCTCTCTGTATATAGGACCCCTCTCTCTTATCAGATCTCTCTGTATATAGGACCCCTCTCTCTTATCATATCTCTCTGTATATAGGACCCCTCTCCCTCATCAGATCTCTCTGTATATGGGACCCTCTCCCTTATCAGATCTCTCTGTATATAGGACCCCTCTCTCTTATCAGATCTCTCTGTATATAGGACCCCTCTCTCTTATCATATCTCTCTGTATATAGGACCCCTCTCCCTCATCAGATCTCTCTGTATATAGGACCCCTCTCCCTCATCAGATCTCTCTGTATATGGGACCCCTCTCCCTCATCAGATCTCTCTGTATATAGGACCCCTCTCCCTCATCAGATCTCTCTGTATATGGGACCCTCTCCCTTATCAGATCTCTCTGTATATGGGACCCCTCTCTCTTATCAGATCTCTCTGTATATAGGACCCGTCTCCCTTATCAGATCTCTCTGTATATGGGACCCTCTCCCTTATCAGATCTCTCTGTATATAGGACCCCTCTCCCTTATCAGATCTCTCTGTATATAGGACCCCTCTCCCTTATCAGATCTCTCTGTATATAGGACCCCTCTCCCTTATCAGATCTCTCTGTATATGGGACCCCTCTCTCTTATCAGATCTCTCTGTATATGGGACCCCTCTCCCTTATCAGATCTCTCTATATATGACCCCTCTCCCTTATCAGATCTCTCTGTATATAGGACCCCTCTCCCTTATCAGATCTCTCTGTATATGGGACCCCTCTCCCTTATCAGATCTCTCTGTATATGGGACCCTCTCCCTTATCAGATCTCTCTGTATATAGGACCCCTCTCCCTTATCAGATCTCTCTGTATATGGGACCCCTCTCTCTTATCAGATCTCTCTGTATATAGGACCCCTCTCTCTTATCAGATCTCTCTGTATATGGGACCCCTCTCCCTTATCAGATCTCTCTATATATGACCCCTCTCCCTTATCAGATCTCTCTGTATATAGGACCCCTCTCCCTTATCAGATCTCTCTGTATATGGGACCCCTCTCCCTTATCAGATCTCTCTGTATATGGGACCCTCTCCCTTATCAGATCTCTCTGTATATAGGACCCCTCTCTCTTATCAGATCTCTCTGTATATGAGACCCTCTCCCTTATCAGATCTCTCTGTATATAGGACCCTCTCCCTTATCAGATCTCTTTGTATATAGGACCCCTCTCTCTTATCAGATCTCTCTGTATATGAGACCCTCTCCCTTATCAGATCTCTCGGTATATAGGACCCCTCTCTCTTATCAGATCTCTCGGTATATAGGACCCCTCTCCCTTATCAGATCTCTCTGTATATGGGATCTCTTTCTCGTTATATTTCTCTTTCTTTTTTTCCTTCTCCCCCCCAGTAACTCTCTTTATATTTAGTACATCTCTCTCTTTATATACAGTATATCTATGTATATATATATATACCTCTCTATATACAGTTTATATATCTCTATATGCATTATATATAAATATACATATATATCTCTCTCTGCGGGTCTCGGGGCCCCCGGGGGTCTCTCCCCGTACGCAGCGGTTGTGGCTCTCCGCCGGTCACGTGCGGTCGCTCCGCAGCCAATGGGCGGGCGTGGTGTGGCCCCTGAGCGCCCCTCCCCGAGTGTCAGTCCGGGCCCCGCCCCCTCCCCGATCCTCAATCCTTCCATTCAGTAGAGCGGCCAGCTCAGCCGTGTGCGATCCGAGCTCCGGGGATCATCGCCGCTCGTGTGCCATGGATCGGCCGATCTGCCATACACTCTGCGACTGAAGGCTGGACTCTGCATCCCGGGATTGTGTGCTGGACCCCCCGCCGTGTGTGGATGTGTTGGCCCCTGACATGCCCCAGTGACTGGCACCCGATGGAGACATGGCATGTGTGGGGGGCCCCGGGCACTGCTGGTGTAGGTGATCTCTGACCGGTGTGTGCCCCCAGCCTCTGGATATGGGACCCTCTGTGCTGGTGTGGGGTGCCCTCTGCTACTGCCTGCTGCCCCCTGTGTCTGCTGCGGTAAGTCCATTCTACTTACTTACCCCCTTCTATCACCTACTGCAATAAGTGCACCCCTCTACTAACCTACCCCCCACCTACCATCCCCTTCCATCACCTACTGTGGTAAGTGCACCCCTCTACTAACCTACCCCCTTCCATCACCTACTGCCTCTGCCCCCTGTGTCTGCTGCGGTAAGTCCATTCTACTTACTTACCCCCTTCTATCACCTACTGCAATAAGTGCACCCCTCTACTAACCTACCCCCCACCTACCATCACCTACTGTGGTAAGTGCACCCCTCTACTAACCTACCCCCTTCCATCACCTACTGCCTCTGCCCCCTGTGTCTGCTGCGGTAAGTCCATTCTACTTATTTACCACCCCTTCCATCACCTACTGCGGTAAGTACACCCTTCTACTTACCTACCCATCACCTACTGCCTGCTGTGCGAAGTCCACCTTTCTACTTACCCCCCCATCACCCCCTGCGGTAAGCCCACCCTTCTACTTACCCCCTCCATCACCCCCTGCGGTAAGCCCACCCTTCTACTTACCTACCCCCCATCACCCCCTTCCATCACCTACTGCCCCCCATGTCTGCTATGGTAAGTGTACCCTTCCACTTACCCACCCCCTATTACCCCCATCACTTACTGCCTGCTGTGCTAAATCCACTTTTCTACTTACCACCCCCCCCCCCCCCCATCACCCCCTTCCATCACCTACTGCAGTATGTGCACCCTTCTACTTACTTTACCCCCCCCCCATATCACCCCCTTCCCTTACCTACTTACCTTTCCCATCGCCTTTCACTCTTCTGTCTGCCCTACATGTCATGGGGCGCTGTGTATTAGCAGTGGAACTACAAGTCCCAGCATGACTCGGGCTGCTCCCGTTACATTGTTGTCACCAATTCTAGTTATTGTGTTTTATAAGGAAAATCAATATTCCAAAAATGAGTTTATAGAACACGTTGTCCCACTTCTACATCCCGAAGGAGCTTACACTCTAATGTCCGACCACATTTATTATTTTATTTATATATATATATATATATATATATATATATATATATATATATATATATATATATATATATATATAGCTATGACATATACCGTAGTGCTGTACAGAGGACACAGAGACCGCAACATCAGTCTCTGTACCAGAGGAGCTTACACTCTAATTTCTCCTCCCCCAGTCACACACTATTATTATTATTTATACATTTGCATAGCTCTGACACATACCGCAGTGCTGTACAGAGAACACCGAGCCAATCTCATCAGTCTCTGTGGCAGAGGAGCTTACACTCTAATCCCCCCCCCCCCCCCCCAACCACACACTATTATTATTATTAGTATTGTATTGGATATTGGATTGTACTAATGTATACTATTATTATTATACATTTATATGGCTCCGACATATACCGCAGCGCTGTACAGACTACACTGAGCCAATCACATCAGTCTCTGTGGCAGAGGAGCTTACACTCTAATGTCCCCCCCATACTCACACTATTATTATTAGTATTGGATTGGATTGTTATGTATACTATTATTATTATACATGTATATAGCTCTGACATATACCGTAGTACTGTACAGAGAACACTGAGCAAGTCACATCAGTCTCTGTGGCAGAGGAGCTTACACTCTAATGTCCCCCGTCACACACTATTATTATTATTATTATTATTATTATTATTATACATGTATATAGCTCTGACATATACCGCAGTGCTGTACAGAGGGCACTGAACCAGTCACATCAGTCTCTGTACCAGAGGAGCTTACACTCTAATTTCTCCTCCCCACAGTCACACACTATTATTACCGGGGACAACCCTTAAGCCTCAGTGTTCTTCTATGGCCAGTCCTCCTGTTGGGGACGTTCAGCTGGTACTTGTAGTCCCACGGTTGCTGGTCACGCGCCGTCCCCTCTCTCCCGCTCGCTGGGTTACATTGTGTTTTACGAGTTGTCATATTTTTAGCTGCACATTCGCTGGCTGGTGATGATTCCTCCTTCTCTGTGTTGCTCAATTCTCCTTTTTTTATTTAAATGTATTTATTTATTTTTATTTGTGAGTGTTTAACAAAATATGGGTCCTGCTTGGACTTGTAGTGCCACAACAACCAGCTGGATTGTCTTTTATTCAGATGACTGCTGATTATAAAAAAAAAAAAATCAGATGCATTGATGACTTGCTGGGACATCTAGTTCTACAAATGACTCCCCCCATAGGGATTGTTCCCAGTCTGCATTCTACCAACTGCTTGGGGCATGCTGGGACTTGTAGTTGTACGAGTGACTTCACTTAGGCTGTTATAGTTGTATCAGACCCTCACCTGCTGCTGGGACTTGTAGTTCTACACGGATAGTGATGTGGTCATTTGTTATCCTGCATGTTAGATCTGGCCCATGTGGGAGGAGGGGGAAGATGTAGCCAATGAGAAGCTCTGCTGGGACTTGTAGTTCCACACTCTCACAGTGACGTGGTAATTTGTTATCCTGCATATCAATGTCATAATAACTTTCATCCATCTGGAGGGAGAACTCTCTGTAACCAACGAGGAGCTCTGCTGGGACGTGTAGTTCTACAAGGACTCTGTTTTATGCTGTTATAGTTGTATCCGACCCTCACCTGCTGCTGGGACTTGTAGTTCCACACGCTTAGTGATTTGGTAATTTGTTATCCTGTATGTTAGATCTGATCCATGTGTGGGGGGGGGGGAGCTGTGGCCAATGAGAAGCTCTGCTGGGACTTGTAGTTCCACGCACTCAGTGACGTGGTCATTTTGTTGTCCTGCGTCTGATTGTCACATTAAATTTCATCCATCTGGAGGAGAACTGTCTGTAACCAATGAGAAGCTCTGCTGGGACTTGTAGTTCTACGAGTGATTCCGTTTAGGCTGTTCTAGTTTCATCAGACCCTCACCTGCTGCTGGGACTTGTAGTTCTACACGGATAGTGATGTGGTCATTTGTTATCCTGCATGTTGGCTCTGATCCATGTTGGAGGAGGGGAAGATGTAGCCAATGAGAAGCTCTGCTGGGACTTGTAGTTCCACACACTCAGTGACGTGGTAATTTGTTATCCTGCATGTCAGATCTGATCCATATGGGGGGGAAGCTGTAGCCAATGAGGAGCTCTGCTGGGACTTGTAGTTCTACAAGGGACTCTGTTTAGGCTGTTCTAGTTGTATCCGACCCTGCTGGGGTCGGCTGCTGGGACTTGTAGTTCTACACTCTCAGTGATGTGGTAATTTGTTGTCCTGCATCTGATTGTCAGATTCAATTTCATCCATCTGGAGGAGAACTGTCTGTAACCAATGAGAAGCGCTGCTGGGACTTGTAGTTCTATGAGTGACTCCGTTTTGGCTGTTCTAGTTTCATCAGACCGTCACCTGCTGCTGGGACTTGTAGTTCTACACTCCTTAGTGATGTGGTAATTTTCTTATCCTGTATGTTAGATCTGATCCATGTGGGGGAGGGGGGAGCTGTAGCCAATGAGGAGCTCTGCTGGGACTCGCAGTTCTACGAGTGACTACGTTTAGGCTATTCTAGTTTCATCAGGCCCTCATCTACTGCTGGGACTTGTAGTTCTACACTCCTTAGTGATGTGTTAATTTTCTTATCCTGTATGTTAGATCTGATCCATGTGGGGGGAGCTGTAGCCAATGAGGAGCTCTGCTGGGACTTGTAGTTCTACGAGTGACTAAGTTTAGGCTATTCTAGTTTCATCAGGCCCTCATCTACTGATGGGACTTGTAGTTCCACACTCTGGTAATTTGTTATCCTGCATATTAGATCTGATCCAAGTGGAGGGAGAACTGTCCATGGCCAATTAGGAGCTCTGCTGGGACTTGTAGTTCTACAAGTGACTCTGTTTAGGCTGTTCTAGTTGTATCAGTCCCTCATCTGCTGCTGGGACTTGTAGTTCTACACTCATAGTGATTTGGTCATGCCAATTAGATCTGATCCGTGTGTGTGTGTTGGGGGGGGGGGGGGGACTGTCCATAGGCAAGGAGAAGCGCTGCTGGGACTTGTAGTTCCGCACACTTAATGACGTTGTTATCCTGCATCTGATTGTCATATTCGATTTTGTCCACCTGTCTGTAACCAATGGGAATCTCTGCTGGGACTTGTAGTTGGGAGCGTGCGGTTCGTCCGGCTGGAGCTGCCCATAGACATTAGAGGGACCTTCCTGTAGATCTGATCGTCTCTCCGTATCTTCAGGGTCGGTTGCTTCCCCTTTAGGGCAATTGGAGTAGGAAAGGGGGAACTGTGCACACAGCCCCGGCGCTGGGGATTACAATAGGACGAAGTCTGATCTGCCCAATCGTTTTTTGTTCCCTGATAATGCCTCTATGAGGTTGTGTAAGCTGGCCATACATTCTACAAATCTAATTGTACAATCTCCTTTAAGCCCCACCACACAGGCTACAATCCGATTTTTGTGCAAATCTCCTTTTAGATCTCCCATCGGCTATGTAGTGCGAGGGTCTACCCGATTGGATACAAATTGAATAGATTATTTAGGTGGGTTCTCCTATTCCATAGTTTTGTTAAAACTGAGATTTGTATAATGAGATTGTATAGAGAGTATTAAAGCCAGCCACCGACATTACAATCTGTGAAAATCGTTATACAATCTCACAAATAGAGATAATAGAAACCCTTCATATACATTCCATTCTGAATGTGTTCCCATTAAGCGGGCTCTTGTACACATCATTGTTGGTAGATCGAATGGAGATGGTACAATCGGGTTTTAAGGCGTATGGCAAAGCATTGGGTTTGCTGCACACGTCACAATCTGGTTGTACAATCCTTCTGCCATCAACTAGATTTAATGCAAATCGAATGGATTGTTTAGGTTTGCGATGAGTGTACTTAGATCGGGTAAAACCTTAAGGAGATTGTACAATCAGATTGTAAAGTGTAGGACATATTTTAAGGAGATGGTATAGGGATTGGACCTCAGAATGTAAAGCGCTTGGCCGGCTTAAAGGAGATCGTATAGTGATGGTGCAATCCGATTGTAAAGCGTATGGCCAGATTTGAGGAGCTTATATAGGGATTGTAAAGTGTATGTTCAGCTGTAAGGAGATTATACAATCGGATTGTATGGTGGGTGTGGTCAGTTGTTGACACAGGATTGATGCCCCAAAGCAGGAGCTGATCTCTGACGTCTATGGGCACCGTTATGGCCGATCTGAGCAAGTGATTTATTCAGTTTGTTTCCATAGGACTGCTGGCTGGGGAGGTTGATGTGGTGTTGCTGGCTGTGCTGAGCCTTGTGGTTCATCATCGGTGCGCTTTGTGACTGGCTGCCCCCTCTGTATCTGTTTCTGGAAGATTCGGTTTCATATTTTTACTTTGTTGCAAAACATTTCTGTTGATTAAAACAGCTATAACAATGGATCACACTGCTGCATGTCGGGAAGACAAGCAAAATATTTCCCTTTCCCAAACACACACTCGCAGATGCCATTGTCAATGGCGCCCCCCACATATCTGCCAATGTGTGCGTTGTTCACGTCTTCTCAGCGCAGGGTCAGGGTCTGCTCAGGCATTGGAAGGCATGTGATGCACGGATAACGAGTGGAAACCATCTGCATGGTGTGAGCAGAGTCTTATTGCTGGCAAGCCATGCTGGGGCTTGTAGTTCATTGTCGGCACAAGCTGTGTGCTCTGCTAATGTGTTTCCCTATCACTCTGGTATAACAGTGATTTCTAGCCATCTCATGTAATATGTCTCCAGTCTGACTGTCCCCTGAAGCATATCCCTTGTCTTTGACAGTCTCTTGCAGCATGCTCACAGTCTGACGGTCTCCTGTATCATGTCTGCAGTCTCTGACCCACTCCTGTATCATGTCTGCAGTCTCTGACCCTCTCCTGTATCATGTCTGCAGTCTCTGACCCTCTCCTGTATCATGTCTGCAGTCTCTGACCCACTCCTGTGTCATGTCTGCAGTCTCTGACCCACTCCTGTGTCATGTCTGCAGTCTCTGACCCACTCCTGTGTCATGTCTGCAGTCTCTGACCCACTCCTGTGTCATGTCTGCAGTCTCTGACCCTCTCCTGTGTCATGTCTGCAGTCTCTGACCCTCTCCTGTGTCATGTCTGCAGTCTCTGACCCTCTCCTGTATCATGTCTGCAGTCTCTGACCCACTCCTGTGTCATGTCTGCAGTCTCTGACCCACTCCTGTGTCATGTCTGCAGTCTCTGACCCACTCCTGTGTCATGTCTGCAGTCTCTGACCCACTCCTGTGTCATGTCTGCAGTCTCTGACCCTCTCCTGTATCATGTCTGCAGTCTCTGACCCACTCCTGTGTCATGTCTGCAGTCTCTGACCCACTCCTGTGTCATGTCTGCAGTCTCTGACCCACTCCTGTGTCATGTCTGCAGTCTCTGACCCACTCCTGTATCATGTCTGCAGTCTCTGACCCACTCCTGTGTCATGTCTGCAGTCTCTGACCCTCTCCTGTATCATGTCTGCAGTCTCTGACCCTCGCCTGTATCATGTCTGCAGTCTCTGACCCTCTCCTGTATCATGTCTGCAGTCTCTGACCCACTCCTGTGTCATGTCTGCAGTCTCTGACCCACTCCTGTGTCATGTCTGCAGTCTCTGACCCTCTCCTGTATCATGTCTGCAGTCTCTGACCCTCTCCTGTATCATGTCTGCAGTCTCTGACCCTCTCCTGTATCATGTCTGCAGTCTCTGACCCTCGCCTGTATCATGTCTGCAGTCTCTGACCATCTCCTGTATCATGTCTGCAGTCTCTGACCATCTCCTGTATCATGTCTGCAGTCTCTGACCCACTCCTGTGTCATGTCTGCAGTCTCTGACCCACTCCTGTGTCATGTCTGCAGTCTCTGACCCTCTCCTGTATCATGTCTGCAGTCTCTGACCCTCTCCTGTATCATGTCTGCAGTCTCTGACCCTCTCCTGTATCATGTCTGCAGTCTCTGACCCTCGCCTGTATCATGTCTGCAGTCTCTGACTATATCCTGTTGTGGGTCTGCTGTCCCTGACACTAAGGCCTCTTTTCACATATGTTCACAGTGGGAACTCACATGAAGCATGGCGCTTTTTTTTGGTGCATTTGCAGTGCGTTTGCCATGCAACAAGACAGGCCGCAGGCATGTCCCCACTACCGTTTAATGGCAGTGCAAGCACAATGTGCGCTCGCAGCGCGTTTCCGAAATGTATGGAAAAGTGCGTGTTTTCTGTGCGGTTTTGTTGCGCAATCGGAAACACGGGGATGTGAACGGGGGCTCAATATTTACTGAATTATTTGTGGCCCGCTGGTGATGTTGGGGGGTCATACTTGATGCCCTCCAAATGAAGAAAGCCGACCAGCACTGCTCTAGCTGCTTCCTCTTCTGTACCCATTTCTGGAAGATTTGGTTTCATGTTGTTACTTTGTTGCAAAACATTCATGTTTATAAAAAAAAAATAATAATAATTGTCTTCCAGTTAATGAATAATATTTACATTTAAAAAATGAGCGCTTCTGGGGCTCACACATCTTTGCACCATGGTTTTTTTCCGCATTTCGCGCTGATATTGCGTTGTCTGAAACTTCCAGAATTCCTTGTTCAAAAAAAAAAAAAAAAAAAGTTTAATATAAAGTAAAATACGCAATTTCGCTTAAACCTTGCAGTAGCTCACTTGGTGCGTTTTGGCACCAAATGGGCTTCCAGCAGAAGTCGGTGCCTGAAAAAAGACCCCCAAAAATGAATATAAGCTGCAAAAAAAAATATATTACCTAGTACCTAGCTTCTGATTGGCTAATAATAATAAAAAAAATAAAATAATCTGGGCTAAAACATACCTAAAAAAATAAATAAAATAAAATAAAAAAGCCTGTACAAGGAGTGGAAAAAAAAAAAAAAAAAAAAACAAGAACTAGACGCTCAGTTCATATCAAGTGATTGTTTTGTTTTTTCTTTAGGTTGTTCACATTCACACTTGTGCGACTTTGGATGTCAAAGTTGCATGACAAGTTGCACAGCCCAATCTTTTCAATGGCACCCGTTCACAGCGACTTTGAAAAGGTGCCTGCACTGCTTTGATGCGACTTTGATCCAGAGAGTGTAACGTCAGATCAAAGCTGCTCTCCAAAGTCGCACTGGAAATGATGTGACTTTGGAGTCGCGCTTTAGTCGACAACCCAATCGATTGCCATGTAGTGGGGGGGGGGGGGGGAAGTGGATTTCAATTGATAGTTAAGATAATATCGTAAATTATTGATCATTTCCACCATGCAATCTCATAATCTGATTGATCTCTACACGATCGGATTCATGTTTTTAGAGCATTTCAGTGCTGCTGATCAATGCAAATCAATTGATAATTTCCCGCTCCGGCCATCTGACCTACATTGAGTCTAAATTGATTGGAAGGGAAGTTATTGCTGTTTGATTGTTTGCCAGTTTGATCACTTGGATCGAAGCGCGTGGCCCCCATAAATGGAGACTGTCAATCGAAAGGGAAGTTCTGGCTGTTTTCGTCTATTTGCAGATAGTAAAACAGAAGCGTGTGGGGCCGCCATTACTCTTTACTGCTTTCTCTTGAACTCTTTCTGGGAATACGAACTGATTCATTTTTGTTACTTTTTGTTGCGAGGAAGTGTGAACATCCTCTGGGCTCAGCCTTGTCTTCTTCACAGAAGATCAGAGAGAGTCCAGGAATTCCAGCCACCCGTCCAGAGGTCAGAGAGTGAGCGAGCCCAGCAGGGTCCCCCACCCCTCCTCCTCAGCATCAGAATCCCCCCACCCTTCCTCCTCAGCATCAGAATCCCCCCACCCTTCCTCCTCGGCCCCTGCAGGGTCCCCCTTTTCCTCCTCGGCCCCCTGCAGGGTCCCCCTTTTCCTCCTCGGCCCCCTGCAGGGTCCCCCTTTTCCTCCTCGGCCCCGGCAGACTCCCCCTTTTCCTCCTCGGCCCCGGCAGGTTCCCCCTTTTCCCCCTCGGCAGGTTCCCCCTTTTCCTCCTCGGCCCCCGGCAGGGTCCCCCTTTTCCTCCTCGGCCCCCGGCAGGGTCCCCCTTTTCCTCCTCGGCCCCCGGCAGGGTCCCCCCTTTTCCTCCTCGGCCCCCGGCAGGGTCCCCCCTTTTCCTCCTCGGCCCCCGGCAGGGTCCCCCCTTTTCCTCCTCGGCCCCCGGCAGGGTCCCCCTTTTCCTCCTCGGCCCCCGGCACTGTCCCCCCCCCCCCCCCATCTCTGCCTCACCCCGCATCTACAGCTCCTTCTTCCTCCCATCTGGAAACGGCTGTGGCCGCCTCTCTGGATACAATTAAACAGCAATTTTGGTCTTTGCTGCTATATTTTGCCTGAAATGTGACTTTCCTCCGGAGCGGGCCGTCTCCACACTGCTCACTGTACCGTGCGGCTCTCCCAGGGGAGCCTGTAGAGGGAAATCTCTGTGTACAAGACAAACTGCACATTGTAATGCAAATAAACATATTTACTTTTGCGTCCCGCGGCCTTCGTCCGGCGCTCTGCGGTGTAAAGTCCAGGGGGATGGCACAATGAGGCGCATACAGCCCTTTCTACAGAGGGGGTACAGACCGGTGACAGGTCCTCTTCGTCTTCTACAATGTGGAGCTTTGTGTTTTATGGCTGCCTGTCCCTTTTATTGGCCGCTGTAAATTCTGGGCATTTTTATTTTATTTTTCTATTTTGGGTGAAAAATGACACTTTATGTCGCACACCTGGGTGCCGCCGCTCACCTGATTGCTCTGCTCGGCCATGCAGGGGCTTGATGGATTACATATTTACTGGCGATAGATAAATATTCTTTAGAGAAGTACGTTCACTTCCCAAAACCTGAGAAAGCCGGGCTGTGAGAATTGTGTTGTTGCCGTGTGCACCAGGCGTGATCTGCAGCGGATGCCTGGAGTACAGCGCATGCTTGTAGTCCCAAGAGAATCCACTGGGGCAAGTGGGGGCATAAACAAGAGGTCTGGGGAGTATGAGATGCCAGGATGCCTCATGTATGTGTGGGAAAAACACAAAAATATATTTATTACAGGAATTTAAAAAGCACCGATCAGAGGACATGCTAGAGCAGTGGTCTTCAAACTGTGGCCCGGGGGCCAGATGCGGCCCTTTGCTTGCCTTTATCCAGCCCTTCCTCCCACTGACACCCAAGGATGGGGCCCTCTTCCTCCTCCCACTGGCACCCAGGGATGGGGCCCTCTTCCTCCTCCCACTGGCACCCAGGGATGGGGCCCTCTTCCTCCTCCCACTGGCACCCAGGGATGGGGCCCTCTTCCTCCTCCCACTGGCACCCAGGGATGGGGCCCTCTTCCTCCTCCCACTGGCACCCAGGGATGGGGCCCTCTTCCTCCTCCCACTGGCACCCAGGGATGGGGCCCTCTTCCTCCTCCCACTGGCACCCAGGGATGGGGCCCTCTTCCTCCTCCCACTGGCACCCAGGGATGGGGCCCTCTTCCTCCTCCCACTGGCACCCAGGGATGGGGCCCTCTTCCTCCTCCCACTGGCACCCAGGGATGGGGCCCTCTTCCCCATCCCTGGGTGCCAGTGGGAGGAGGCCCTCTTCCTCCTCCCACTGGCACCCAGGGATGGGGCCCTCTTCCTCCTCTCACTGGCACCCAGGGATGGGGCCCTCTTCCTCCTCCCACTGGCACCCAGGGATGGGGCCCTCTTCCTCCTCCCACTGGCACCCAGGGATGGGGCCCTCTTCCTCCTCCCACTGGCACCCAGGGATGGGGCCCTCTTCCTCCTCCCACTGGCACCCAGGGATGGGGCCCTCTTCCTCCTCCCACTGGCACCCAGGGATGGGGCCCTCTTCCTCCTCCCACTGGCACCCAGGGATGGGGCCCTCTTCCTCCTCTCACTGGCACCCAGGGATGGGGCCCTCTTCCTCCTCCCACTGGCACCCAGGGATGGGGCCCTCTTCCTCCTCCCACTGGCACCCAGGGATGGGGCCCTCTTCCTCCTCCCACTGGCACCCAGGGATGGGGCCCTCTTCCTCCTCCCACTGGCACCCAGGGATGGGGCCCTCTTCCTCCTCCCACTGGCACCCAGGGATGGGGCCCTCTTCCTCCTCCCACTGGCACCCAGGGATGGGGCCCTCTTCCTCCTCCCACTGGCACCCAGGGATGGGGCCCTCTTCCTCCTCCCACTGGCACCCAGGGATGGGGCCCTCTTCCTCCTCCCACTGGCACCCAGGGATGGGGCCCTCTTCCTCCTCCCACTGGCACCCAGGGATGGGGCCCTCTTCCTCCTCTCACTGGCACCCAGGGATGGGGCCCTCTTCCTCCTCCCACTGGCACCCAGGGATGGGGCCCTCTTCCTCCTCCCACTGGCACCCAGGGATGGGGCCCTCTTCCTCCTCCCACTGGCACCCAGGGATGGGGCCCTCTTCCTCCTCCCACTGGCACCCAGGGATGGGGCCCTCTTCCTCCTCCCACTGGCACCCAGGGATGGGGCCCTCTTCCTCCTCCCACTGGCACCCAGGGATGGGGCCCTCTTCCTCCTCTCACTGGCACCCAGGGATGGGGCCCTCTTCCTCCTCTCACTGGCACCCAGGGATGGGGCCCTCTTCCTCCTCCCACTGGCACCCAGGGATGGGGCCCTCTTCCTCCTCCCACTGGCACCCAGGGATGGGGCCCTCTTCCTCCTCCCACTGGCACCCAGGGATGGGGCCCTCTTCCTCTCCCCCCCCCCCCCCCCACCGAGGCACCCAGGGATGGGGCCCTCTTCCTCCTCCCCCCCCCCCCCATCGACACCACATTCCCAACCACAATAATCCTGCAATAACTGCTCCTTCCACTCCCACACTAAGACCTAGGTGAGTTCTCAGTCTCAGCTCTCTTCTGCCCCCTGCAGGAGGGTCAAACCCTATAATGCATTTTTACCCAAAAGGGCCTTAATCATTGAGACCCCTATGATTAAGGCCCTATTGGGTAAAATGCATTAGAGGAGGTTCTACCATGGGTATTAGACCAAGCTGAAGCCATTTCTCAGCTTGGCACATGGTAAACTTCTCTTGGTGAGAAAAGGCTTCAGCTTGGTCTGCTACCCATGGGACTATCCCTGTAATGCATTTTTCTCAATATCGGCTGAGTCCTAAAGGTCTCTACAATTCAGCGTTCCATCATGCTAGCAGCGTCACATCCGCTTCTACCTATCTGGCAACACATGTAGGGGAGCGGATTCCATCTTTACAGGGTCCCAGCAGGCACCATACTGACACTGCCTCAAAATTAAGAGTTTGAGCACCGCTGGTCTAATTGTTTTCCATAATAGAAGTATTACTAGAGTGCCAGAACTAAAACAGGAGGGATAAGACTTTAAATCCAGATTTTAGAGGCAGCTCCTAAAATCAATCTCTAAAGGGAGTGAGAAGAGGGAAGAGATCATCAAGGCACGCCAGTCTGCTGTTTGACCGGCACGCCAAGTGGATTTGCTGCTGCTACAATTAACCCCTTTGCGCCTAAGGGTAAAATAAATGTTAATGCCTAAGCACAAGTTTGCAACTTTGACAGGTGTTAATAAAACTGTGCATATCATCATAACTACTTTGTGCATCCAGGTGGATTATACAGAGGTTTTTTTATTTATTTTTTCAGTACAAAATAAGCTTTCATTTGGTGGTAAATGGTAATTCATATCTCCTGATTTTTATTTTATTATTATTATTATTATTATTATTATTATTATTATTATTTAAATGAAAGCTGGCCCAAAATAGTAAAAAAAATGTAGCTGTATATTTCTTGCTACTACTGTAACCTTTCACCATAGAAAAACCCCAAATAAATTCTCCCTGCTTCTGACGATCACAGCAATACCACAGATGTGTATATTAGTTGTTCGTACCATAGTACAGCCCAGGGCACATTATTTTTTATTTATTTTTTTAAATATCCTACCTACATACCTGCCCAAAAAAAAAACACTGACCTTGACTCAAACACTAACCCTGGCACTGACCTACATCAAACCTTGATCTCGGTATTTTTTTAAATCTTTTTTTTTTATTATATATATATATATAATTATTATTATTTTTATTTTTTTTTACAACCTTTTTTTTTCTCTCTGAAAGGGGAAGATACAATGCATCTCTCTCCTCCATTCAGAGAGAGAGAAAACACGAAGGTGGGTTTCACAGTGACTGATTACTATGATGGCTAATCAGGCTATTACAGTGATGATCAGGTGACCTAGAATAGGTTCGGGGCGAGTTCTGGGGCCCGGGGCTCTCGGTGAGACCCCCAGTGTCTGAACTGGGAGCGCGCTGTGCGGCACCCTCCCAGCACAAAGACGGATACGCATGTATGCGGCCCCACATAAAAAAAAAAGCTCAGTCCAGTGGGGCTGAATATTTGTGTACACTTGGCACCAAGGGGTTTAAGCCTTGTGGCCGAAACGCGTAGGGTTATGCTG
>NW_027507764.1:585897749-585961341 GCF_037356315.1 Lithobates pipiens | reverse complement strand
CCCCCATGATGCCAAACCTGCCCCAGACAGCCACTCACAGCTCCATGATGGCAACAGATTTTTGTGTGACTATCTTAGTTTTTTGGGGCACCACAGCCCAGTCTAAATAACGTGTCCGGGTTTCAGTGAGCCCATGAAACCTGGACACAAGATTCAAAACCCGGACTGTTTGGTTGAATGCTAGACAGGTGGCAACCCTAGACGGGCTCGACCTGACTTGATGAAGCTTGAGAAGGTCATAGTGTGCGGCGAAATCAGAGAAGGCCATTTCCGTCCAGGAGAGGAGCCTGTGCAACACTGAAGGGCATTTCCTATGATACCTAGCTCCATCTAGTGGCCATATGTGATATTTTCCATTGTAAATCAATTAATGGGGGGGGGGGGGGAAGACAAGCACAGGAAATGGCCTAAAGACATTTGCACCAGACAGGACGAATGTACATGCACTTTCACTGAGTAAATTACTTTGCAGTTTGTTTTTTCTAAATATACCCCTAAAACTTTGATATTCATCCATTATTTTTTTTTATTTTTATTTTTTTCAATCACTGGAAATTCTTTTCAATATCTTCAGTTTTGCTTTTCCGGAAATACCCTTAAAATCCACAATCGGTGCCATCACTAAGGTTGGTTTCATCCGGTGCGGTTAAACATGGTGCCGCCCCCCCCCCCAACACAACCAACCGCCCCCCCCCCCATTGGGTTCTCTGGTGTCACCCATAACGCCCCCCCACCCTGGCTCGCTAGTGTCGCCTCCATCACTACCCCCCCCCCCCCCTCCAAGTTTCACTGTCACGGATGGGGATGACCCCTTCGCGGTCAGATATCGGTTCCAACTTGATGGTGTCACCCCTCCTGGCGGGTGTCACTCGGGTATGGTTTGCACCCCCTTTTAGAGATGCCACTGGCCACCATCACTGTCATTTCACTCAAGAATTATGTGTTCTTCCTTTTAGCATTCGAAGTTTAGGAGTCAATAAAAAAAAAAGTGGGATATCAAAATTAGGCCAAAAGGAAGACATGATTAAAAAAATAAACGGAAGCTACACCCAATTTCGATTGTACTGCAGAGCGCTTTAGCCAGACGCATTTGGTTTACTTGTCTCCCGTTGTATCTATTTGTAACTGATTTTGTAGAACAGATCACGACAAACGTCTCCGGCTTTCTAAGAACCGATGGATCGTTCCAGGGCTCCGAAAATCCTCTGTGTCCGATTGGCTCAGAGGGGAGAAAGACAAACACACACACACGGCTGAATCATTTTTCCGGTACCGTCAGGTGGTGTTTAACCTGGAATTAGATTTTATATGAGCGCCGAGCCGCCCGCCAGCGCCACTCTGTGTGTTTTTGCTGAAAATAGACCTCGAGTGACAGAGCCGAACTCTCTGCCGATGTCGACCCAAAAAATAGTCCCCGGGCACCCCATGATACTCCTCTCCGCACACAGACGTCCCCTTGTGTGATTCCACCGGTCAGACGGGAGCTAGAAAAGATTTTTCCACTTTTTATATTGAATCAGTGAGGCCGCATAGGAACATGTTATTACCACGTTTTATTTAACTAGTTATGTTCCATCTAATACGTAGAGTGTAAGCTCCTCTGGCACAGAGACTGATGTGACTGGCTCAGTGTTCTCTGTACAGCACTGCGGTATATGTCAGAGCTATATAAATGTATAATAGTGTGTGACTGTGGGGGAGGGGACATTAGAGTGTAAGCTCCTCTGGCACAGAGACTGACGTGACTGGCTCAGTGTTCTCAATACAGCACTGCGGTATATGTCAGAGCTATATAAATGTATAATAGTGTGTGACTGGGAGAGTGGAGGGGGGCATTAGAGTGTAAGCTCCTCTGGCACAGAGGCTGATGTGACTGGCTCAGTGTTCTCTGTACAGCACTGCGGTATATGTCAGAGCTATACAAATGTATAATAATAGTGTGTGACTGGGAGAGTGGGGGGGGGGGGGGCATTAGAAGCTTCTCACACTATTATTATACATTTATATAGCTCTGACATATACCGCAGTGCTGTACAGGGAACACTGAACCAGTCACATCAGTCTGTGTACCAGAGGAGCTTACACTCTAATAATGACTGAGGGAGGAGATTGTATAATTTTTTTTATTTTTAATAAACAAATTTACTGTAAACATACAGCTTGTTAACAAAAACACATTTAAATAAAAATAAACAACTAAACAAAAACCAAGCGTGCTTACATCAGCAAGTAAAGAAAAACGTTTCCTGACAAGATAACATAGAAAGAAACATATTTTAATGACTACAAAAAAGAGACTACAAACCCCCGAACCTCAACTTAACCACAATCCAGGCTAAGAAACCTTTTGAGATTTAATCGCCACCAGGGTGCGGTTCCAAAACCCCACCCATTAACCCCTCCCCCCCCCCACATCATTCACCCCGACTTCCACATCAGTCACCTTGCATTCTGCACCAGCCACTCTCATTCTCTTCCCTTCCCACCCCCCCCCCCCTCCACCATCATCCAATCCATCCCTCACTCCACCCCTCGGTGTCTCCTGACCTCCAGCCACACTTCTGCCATGCTGAGGAGGAGGGGTTGGCACCACCATACACGCTGGTCCAGCACCCTCCACTGCCTTCACTATACTAGAAGAAACAATAGGTGCAGACACGGGACTTGACAACCACACTTTACGACACTGAACAGGAGACCACAGACTGGGGGGGGACACTGACACCACAGAGGGCCTCAGACACAGATTGATGGGACAGAGACACTAGGATTGGTACAACCTCCGCCACCCAGACTCTTCTCTATCCAGACTGAAGAATTCCTCCACTAGCTCTGGCTTATTGTGCAAAGCCTCAGGGTACTGGCTATAAGGGTGACCAACCTTATCACATAGGTTACTGTACATTTAATGATGTTACAGTCCCTTGCCAGATGCCCCAGTTCCTGGCACAAAGAGCACTTCTATTCTGGACAGGAAGGGGAGAAATGTCCCTTGACTCCACATTTATAGCACAGCTTAGATTCACCAGGGTAGAAGACGGTAATCCTATCTCTACCAATAAAAGCAGAGGAGGGCAAATACTGGACCACATTCCCACTCGCACTCAACCCTATTGACACTGACCACCCACCCGTCCAGATTCCTCTATCATCCACAATCTTTTTTTAGGGGACACAACGTTACATAGTTAGTAAGGTTGAATAAAGACACCAGTCCATCCAGTTCAACTTGAGTGAGTGTCTACAATTGTCCCTATCCATGGACATTGCACACTCACATCGGTCCCTACCCTCAAGGATCCCACAATCCAAGGTCCCCATTCATATACTAGGGCCAATTTTGGACAGAAGCCAATTAACCTACCAGCATGTCTTTGGAGTGTGGGAGGAAGCCGGAGTACCCGGAGGAAACCCATGCAGGCACAGGGAGAACATGCAAACTCCAGGCAGGTAGTGTCGTGGTCATGACCCATAAATCCTCAGGGGCTATAGACTCATTCCTTGTCAGGATAGTCACATTGTTAATCAAGGGCTGACGTGAAACAACTTTGGGGACAAGCCCCTTCCAGTCCAGCTGCCCCCCATACACATGCTCAAACTGCTCCCAAACAGACCCAACGATTCTAGATGCACAAATGACAAATCGTATTCAAAGGAACCAGCCAGACTGATAAGAGCATAAATATCCTCCCCCTTTAATCCCATGGCTAGGATCTTATCCACAACCACCCTCCTGATAGGTGGAATACCTCCTCCTTCCCACCTGAGCTGTACCGCATTCCTGCGTTTAATGGAAGGTGCGTTAGGTGAAAGTTACACAACTGGCTCCCTTCCACCACCAGCAGCATGACTTTGTCCCGACACAGCATAATTAGCATAATTCCTAACTGGGACAGATGACACATTAACTGGTTGCATAGGAATATTAACTGGCTGCATAGGAACCTTTGAAATCTGGTTTGGTAAATTACCCACCACTTGATCCTCCCTCCTCCCCACCAGCACAGCAGTCCTGCTCACCATAGTCCCAGAAGTACTACAGATACCAGCAGTCCTGTCATCAAGTAAAGGCTTCTGTTTAGAAAAAACACCAGCTGTTTCAGCGTTCATACGGTTCTCCTGCTCTGCAGTTTCAATGTTCATGTGACATTCCTGCTCTGCACTGTTAGTGTCCATGTGGGACTCCTCGCAGCCAGCTAATCCTGCGTTCCCTGCTGATTGCAAGGATCTGTTGGCAGATGCAATCTCAGAGATTTTCATCAAGCACTCCATTATCATGATCCTCATCTGATGAGTCGGTGCCGCTCAAGGGAGATTGCATTTCTGTTATGGTCTGCAGCAATTCGCCATTTTCCTCAACCTCCTTCTGAGATGACTCGGGCTGCTGGGGAGAGAGGGGGCAGATACTGACTCAGACATGACAGATCCTGAGACTGACTCAGATATAACAGATATGGATAGTACTGGGGCCACCACTGGAAGCCACTTCCTTACCCCCCCCATTCATACTGTCGCTGTTGCTCTGGTATCCACCCTCTGGCTGGTACTGGCACAGGCACTTTCCTTCATCTGTTGGCATCTCTCCTCATTCTCACACTTTTCTCTGAACACACCGCTGCTTTCCTTCAGAGAGGTGACCAACTTCTCCTGCTTTTTCAATGCCTCTTCCAGAGAATTCAGCTTTAAGACTTGCCTCTTACTGTTTCCAGACTTGCTGTGCAGGTATTTCTTTTTCCTGAGATCTTCTTTCATGACAGCAAGTTTCTGTTCCTCTTTAGCAATGCAGCAAAGTCTGTTCACCACTCTATCCTGGAGGACTGGTAAGGATTCCATTTGCATAGGGACAGGCCCGGGATCCATTGCAGCTTAAGCACATGGAGTAGGCCTCAGTGCCTCTGGAGAGCCTCCACCTTAATCTCCCCCCACCCACCGCATGGTGGCTGGGGGAGAAGCCTTCAGGACAGACCCAGGCTTGATGTTTCCTCCAACTGAGAGCACAGTAGATTGAGCCAACAGCACCTTGCAAAACAGCACAGGTGGAGAAGCTCCTATGGTACAGAGACTCCTGTGGTTGGCTCAGTGATCTCTGTACAGCACTGCGGTATATGTCAGAGCTATAAAAATGTATAATGGTGTGTGACTGTAGGGGGGGGGGGGGGCAGCGACATTACAGTGCAAGCACCTCACACTATTATTATACATTTATATAGCTCTGACATATACCGCAGTGCTGTACTGAGAATACTGAGCCAGTCCAATGTCAGAGCTTTAGAAATGTATAATAATATTGTGACGGGGGGGGGGGGGTGGCATTAGAGTGTAAGCTCCTCTGGTACATAGACTGATGTGACTGGCTCAGTGTTCTCTGTACAGCACTGCGGTATATGTCAGAGCTATATACCTGTATGAAATGAATAGTGCCTTTGGCATATAGTGAGATAATTCAGAATCCTATCTGACTCTCTTGGGATGGGGAGTATCATTGATGAAATGACGTCTGACTTGGATTTAATAAACATTATAGAGGAGCTCTGACAGATTAATCTCTTTTTACTGATAATATCAGCGACCTGCAGAGAACAGACGCGCACTAATATGGAAATTACATTATCTGCTGCGGGTTATTAATACAGATAGGCCAATTATCAACCTCCTCTCATCAGTGTCAGTGGAAAATGGTTGTCTAGGTCACAGAACGTGGCGGACGGGGTTGTGTCTTGCAGTTGGTGGAGACCTCTTGTTGCACTTTGATCTCTGTAACCTTCAAGTGACCTTGTGTAATTAAGAATATCCCCTATCCTAAGACATTGGTTTCTTGAAGAGCATCTGGGGGCTTTTCAGATTTTGTCATGTATCTGTATGATGGGGGAGCACCACGTCCCTCTATACTTTGGTTGGATTTTTTACTTCCAGTTCAGTATTTTCTGCTCGTAAAACTGCTGCTTTGTAACAAGTGTGGCGTTTCCATGTGTATCTATAGACGTCTGCAATGAAAACTCTAAATATATCAATGCGAGAAGCAGGCATGGGGCAGGTAGGGAGGCTAGAGGAACAATGTAAGAATCATTCTTCCCACTGATCACCAATGTAAGGGACATTCTTCCCACTGATCATCAATGTAAGGGACATTCTTCCCACTGATCACCAATGTAAGGAACATTCTTCTCACTGATCACCAATGTAAGGAACATTCTTCCCACTGATCACCAATGTAAGGAACATTCTTCCCACTGATCACCAATGTAAGGAACATTCTTCCCACTGATCACCAATGTAAGGAACATTCTTCTCACTGATCACCAATGTAAGGAACATTCTTCCCACTGATCACCAATGTAAGGAACATTCTTCTCACTGATCACCAATGTAAGGAACATTCTTCTCACTGATCACCAATGTAAGGGACATTCTTCCCACTGATCACCAATGTAAGGAACATTCTTCTCACTGATCACCAATGTAAGGAACATTCTTCCCACTGATCACCAATGTAAGGAGCATTCTTCTCACTGATCACCAATGTAAGGAACATTCTTCCCACTGATCACCAATGTAAGGAACATTCTTCCCACTGATCACCAATGTAAGGAACATTCTTCTCACTGATCACCAATGTAAGGAGCATTCTTCTCACTGATCACCAATGTAAGGAACATTCTTCCCACTGATCACCAATGTAAGGAACATTCTTCCCACTGATCACCAATGTAAGGAACATTCTTCTCACTGATCACCAATGTAAGGAGCATTCTTCTCACTGATCACCAATGTAAGGGACATTCTTCCCACTGATCACCAATGTAAGGAACATTCTTCTCACTGATCACCAATGTAAGGAGCATTCTTCTCACTGATCACCAATGTAAGGAACATTCTTCCCACTGATCACCAATGTAAGGAACATTCTTCTCACTGATCACCAATGTAAGGAACATTCTTCTCACTGATCACCAATGTAAGGAACATTCTTCTCACTGATCACCAATGTAAGGAACGTTCTTCTCACTGATCACCAATGTAAGGAACGTTCTTCTCACTGATCACCAATGTAAGGAACATTCTTCTCACTGATCACCAATGTAAGGAACATTCTTCCCACTGATCACCAATGTAAGGGACATTCTTCTCACTGATCACCAATGTAAGGAACATTCTTCTCACTGATCACCAATGTAAGGAACATTCTTCCCACTGATCACCAATGTAAGGAACATTCTTCCCACTGACCTTCCATAAATTGGTTTTAGAAGGGGTTCCCTAAAGCCCCATACACACTATCAGATTTTCTGGTGATTTTTTTTTTTTTTTCCTTTAGATTTACCAAAACCATATAATATGAGGTCAAACCTTCGGAGTTTCAATTTATATGCAATCAGGCAGGCCCTTGCACCAGAGCCGCCTTTTAATATTGATTGGACCCGGGGCAAACATTTGCTTGGGCCCCCTCTTCCATATAATTTCGCTCTCTACGTGCTCTGAGACATACAATAAATAGCAGCTAGACTCAAAATCAGTTTACTGAATCAGATGAGCCAGTGATTGCCAGAGGTAACCATGTATCATTACTGTTCACTGACTGGTTACAGCACACATTATGGCTCACTGTTATTTTCTAGGGGTTACAGCAAATGACTGCTTGTTGATTGGTTGCTGGAGATTACTGTACCTCAATACTGCTCACTGATTGATTGCTAGAGGTTACTGAACATCTATATCACTCACTAATTGTTTGTTAGAGGTTACTGCACATTATTACTGCTCACTGATTGGTTGCAAGAGGTTAGTGCACAGCATTACTGCTCACAGATTGTTTGCTAAAGGTTACAGCACATCATCTCCTCACTGCCTGCCTGCGTATTCACATGCACCATGTTATTTTGAAGAAGAGTTCCACTTCCAATTTGCTTACTTTTGCAGAACAGGCTGATATTAGGCTTAAATAGCACGGTTGCAGGCAGCACTTTCAAGCATGATCCTTTACCCCTCCCCAGTGGGCAGCATTCAGCAAAAGTGATGGTGGATGTGACCTCAGGGGGACATGATATAAATGCCACCTCTATTTATTTACATATCAATGCCTCAGTCCACGACTATTTACATAAAGCTGGGCAGCAGCAGCAGAAGTTTACACTGAGATATCTGGATACAGCACAAGACTATAAAACTTCAAGGGACAAGGGAATTTAAACTGGGATAGTTGGCAAGTATGAGGCAGCTGCTTTGGGCCCCACTACAATGATGAGGCCCAGGGCAGCTGCCCCTTTTGCCCTGCCTTAAAAACGGTCCTGCCTTGCACTACATGGTTTTGGTAAATCTGAAGGAAAACATCAGCTGAAAATCTGATAGTGTGTATGGGGGCTTATGATTAGGAAATGTTTTCTAGGGTTCCTCTGGGGTTAAATGCTGCTTTCTACAATAAAGACTCTAATTTCTCCATGTGTATAGATGAGGCTTCCTCCATATACGCTGTATACCTCTACCGTAGAAGCCGCGGTAATAATGATCTGTCAGAAGCCATTAACAGATGAGCACACATTGCGATAATTTCAATAAACGAATCAAAATGCCACTGAGGAGAAAGGAAGATTTGTCAGGACTATCGCAGAGCAAAGATTAATTTTCATCAGAATCGGCCGCCATGGAATCCCTTTTTGATGTCGGAGCTGCTTGTAATTCTCAGATTAGAATAGAGAGGATTACATGGCAGCTGGCGTTCATTCTGATGGCTGATTTACTGCATGAAACTCAGAGGAGACCGGAGCAATTTCCAGTGACCCCGGCCTGCTCCCTTCTGTATTACCTTCTCAGAATTCTCTTTTTAGGTGACGATTTCCTGAATAGACGCAAATGTAACGGAAAGCATTTGATAGAATGTTTCTCCGAGAAGGTTCTTATGTTTCAATGCACAGTGTCAAAGATGTGCTGCACACATAGTGGCCATTTATTAGTTATTAGATACATTGTTATTATTATTAATATACATTTGTATAGCTATAACATATTCCGAAGTGCTGTACAGTTAAACCAGTCTCTGTACCAGAGGAGCTTACACTCTAATGCCCCCACCCCCAGTCACATACTATTATTAATATACATTTATATAGCTCTGAATTACACCACAATGCTGTAGAGAACACTGAGCCAGTCACATCAGTTCCTGTACCAGAAGAACTTGCACTCTAATGTCCCCCCTCACAGCCACACACTACTACTATTATTATTATTATTATAATACATTTATATAGCTCTGACATTTTACCATAAGAACATCACTGATAAGTCTATAAGTGAGTGGGTGGGGCTCTAGGTATCCCTTTCCTTTTTCGCATTGTGTTATGCAGAGTGGGCATACGGGGCTTTTCAGACTCGCCGGGATTTTGATTTCAAGGCCATTTTCCTAGTCGGTTAAGTAGTCCGTTCCATGCAGAAAAAAAAAAAGTCTTCCCTGTGGAGATGGTGGTGCACAACATTCTGAGTGAGGTTGGGAAGATTCGGGGGTTTTAAGAGGGACAGTGGGAGTCCTGGACAAAGGAGTGTAAGAATGTCAGGTCTTTGTAGCTACTGTCTGGGTGTGCAGCTTTTCTTTCCTTTCACGTCCAATAGAATTTTATACGATCAGATTTCTTAAATACGGCTGCATGTATGGGCTAGGTGTTTATTCATTTCTTAGTTTGAGGGTGTGTTTAGGTTGAGGTAGGGTTGTATTTTTTTTTTTCATAATTTAATAGTTTACTGGTAACAAAATTGTTTCTTTGTATATAGTTTTTTTTATTTTTGGCAAAGTGGTTTTCTTTTCTATTATATGCCGATAATAAGCTTGTTTGTTTTTTATGTATTTATTTGTCTTTATTTTTGTGTGTAATAAATATAATATATATAATGTAAATTTGTATTTAATAACAAGCTACATGTTTGCATGATTTTTAATAAACAAAAATTTACTGTCCCTCCAGTCACACACTATTAGGCCTCATGCACACGAGACGCAGATGAAACCTCTGTTAAAAAAAAGCTGAAACGCGCGTTTAGAAACGTGCGTTTTGCCGCGTTTGCATGCCGCGTTTAGACGCGTTTAGACGCGTTTAGACGCGTTTGCGTTTAAACGCGTTTATAAAGATAACATCATGTAGACCCTCCCCAAGCTCTCAAAGCATTTTTTTTAACTATTTCTGCTATTTTGATCAGAGTGAGCAGCAGCAGCATAGAGAGCAGTTGTACACTTGCATTTGCCGTGTCACTTGCCACGGCACCTGCCACAAGTTGTGGATTGTCCACTTGCCACGTCACTTGCCACAAGTTGGGGATTGTCCACTTGCCACATCACCTGCCACGTCACCTGCCACAAATTGTAGATTGTCCACTTGCCACGTCACTTGCCACATTACCTGCCACGTCACTTGCCACGAGATGTGGATTGTCCACTTTCCACGTCATCTGCCATGCCACCTGCCACAAGCTGTGGATTGTCCACTTGCCACGTCACCAGCCACATCACCTGCCACAAGTTGTGGATTGTCCACTTGCCACGTGACTTGCCACATCACCTGCCACGTCACTTGCCACATCACCTGCCGCAAGTTGTGGATTGTCTACTTGCCGCGTCACTTGCCACATCACCTGCCACGTCACTTGCCACGTCACCTGCCACAAGTTGTGGATTGTTCACTTGCCACGTCACCTGCCATGTCACCTGCCACAAGTTGTGGATTGTCCACTTGCCACGTCACTTGCCACAAGCTGTGGATTGTCCACTTGCCACATCACTTGCCACGTCACCTGCCACGTCACTTGCCACGTCACCTGCCACAAGTTATGGATTGTCCACTTGCCACGTCACTTGCCACAAGCTGTGGATTGTCCACTTGCCACGTCACCTGCCACGTCACTTGCCACGTCACCTGCCACAAGTTTTGGATTGTCCACTTGCCACGTCACTTGCCACGTCAGCTGCCACGTCACTTGCCACGAGATGTGGATTGTCCACTTTCCACGTCACCTGCCACGTCACCTGCCACAAGATGTGGATTGTCCACTTGCCACGTCACCTGCCACGTCACCTGCCACAAGATGTGGATTGTCCACTTGCCACGTCACCAGCCACATCACCTGCCACAAGTTGTGGATTGTCCACTTGCCACGTCCCTTGCCACGTCCCCTGCCACGTCACCTGCCACAAGTGGATTGTCCATTTGCCACATCACTTGCCACATCACCTGCCACAAGTTGTGGATTGTCCACTCGCCACGTCACTTGCCACATCACCTGCCACAAGTGGATTGTCCACTTGCCACGTCACTTGCCACGTCCCCTGCCACAAGTGGATTGTCCACTTGCCACGTCACTTGCCACGTCACCTGCCACAAGTTATGGATTGTCCACTTGCCACGTCACATGCCAGTCACCTGCCACAAGTTGTTGATTTTCCACTTGCCACGTCACCTGCCAAGTCACTTGCCGCGTCACCTGCCAGGTCACTTGCCACGTCACCTGCCACAAGTTGTGGATTGTCCACTTTCCACGTCACTTGCCACTTCACCTGCCACGTCACTTGCCACAAGTTGTGGATTGTCCACTTGCCACATCACTTGCCACCTGCCATGTCACTTGCCACAAGTTGTGGATTGTCCACTTGCCACGTCACTTGCCACAAGTTGTGGATTGTCCACTTGCAATTGCAATTGTTTAAAATATTTTTCTAATGGTTTTTCATCATTTGCAATCATTTTTGAGATTTTTAATGTAAAAAAAAAGGTCACCTTTAAAAACGCATATAAACGCAAACGCGGCTAAACGCGGGTGCCGCGTTTAGCCGCGTTTAGCCGCGTTTTGCGTCTGAAACGCAGAAATTTTTGTTTCTGAACGCATTTTTTTGCTTCTGGAAAAACGAGATTAAACGCAACTGCATATAAATGGAAAAAAACGAGACTGTGTGCATGGACACATAGGATAACATTGAATGAGTTCAGGTGCAGTTGAAAAAACTGTCCAACTGCATCTGAACGCGCGTTTAACTGCGTCTCGTGTGCATGAGGCCTTATACATTTGTAGAACTCTGACATATACCACAGTGCTGTACAGAGAACACTGAGCCAGTCACCTCAGTCTTTGTACCAGAGGAGCTTACACTCTAATGCCCATCCACAGTCATACTATTATTAACTCTTGTTGATCACTATCTGCATCAGCCAGGATGGGTGGGCCTTAACACCCACATGCCACACACATGCCTGATGTGTGCTTCCATGGAGGGAGCAGCTCCCGATCACGTGACCACTATGACAGCCAATCACAGGGGCTACATGAAGTCTACTATGCTATTGCCCTACCCCCCCCCCCTCTTAAGAGCCAGTTAAATGGCCTAGGTGGATAGGTTACAAGGGGACATATTCTGTTCTCTGTCAGTAACAGTCAGTAGGGAGCATGAACACAGATAGCAAGGGTCTTTGTCTGCAGCCTGCTGGCACGGGACAGCCTTTTCTACTTAGGTTGTCCTCCTCATCCTCCTCCTCGTCCATCATTCCTTCTCGTCCTTCTCGTCCTTCTCATCCTCCTCCTCCTTCTCATATTTCTTCATTCTCGTCCTTCCGCGTTGTCGTCCTTCCGCGTTGTCGTCCTTCCGCGTTGTCGTCCTTCCGCGTTGTCGTCCTTCCGCGTCCTTCCGCGTCCTTCCGCGTCCTTCCGCGTCCTTCCGCGTCCTTCCTCGTCCTTCCTCGTCCTTCCTCGTCCTTCCTCGTTTCTCGTCCTTCCTCGTTTCTCGTCCTTCCTCGTTTCTCGTCCTTCCTCGTTTCTCGTCCTTCCTCGTTTCTCGTCCTTCCTCGTTTCTCGTCCTTCCTCGTCTTTCCTCCTTTCTCCGTCTTTCCTCCTTTCTCCGTCTTTCCTCCTTTCTCCGTCCTTTCCTCCTTTCTCCGTCCTTTCCTCCTTTCTCCGTCCTTTCCTCCTTTCTCCGTCTTTCCTCCTTTCTCAGTCTTAACCTCCTTTCTCAGTCTTAACCTCCTTTCTCCGTCTTAACCTCCTTTCTCCGTCTTAACCTCCTTTCTCCGTCTTAACCTCCTTCGTCTTAACCTCCTTCGTCTTTCCTCCTTCTTCCCTTTTTCCGTCTTTCCTCCTTCTTCCCTTTTTCCGTCTTTCCTCCTTCTTCCCTTTTTCCGTCTTTCCTCCTTCTTCCCTTTTTCCGTCTTTCCTCCTTCTTCCCTTTTTCCGTCTTTCCTCCTTTCTCCGTCTTTCCTCCTTTCTCCGTCTCGTCTTTCCTCCTTTCCTCCGTCTCGTCTTTCCTCCTTTCCTCCGTCTCGTCTTTCCTCCTTTCCTCCTTCTCGTCTTTCCTCCTTTCCTCCTTCTCGTCTTTCCTCCTTTCCTCCTTCTCGTCTTTCCTCCTTTCCTCCTTCTCGTCTTTCCTCCTTTCCTCCTTCTCGTCTTTCCTCCTTTCCTCCTTCTCGTCTTTCCTCCTTTCCTCCTTCTCGTCTTTCCTCCTTTCCTCCTTCTCGTCTTTCCTCCTTTCCTCCTTCTCGTCTTTCCTCCTTTCCTCCTTCTCGTCTTTCCTCCTTTCCTCCTTCTCGTCTTTCCTCCTTTCCTCCTTCTCGTCTTTCCTCCTTTCCTCCTTCTCGTCTTTCCTCCTTTCCTCCTTCTCGTCTTTCCTCCTTCCTCCTTTCTCCGTCTTCTTTCCTCCTTCGTCTTTCCTCCTTCCTCCTTCTCGTCTTTCCTCCTTCTCGTCTTTCCTCCTTCTCGTCTTTCCTCCTTCCTCCTTCTCGTCTTTCCTTATTATTATTCTTCCTTCATTAGTTATTAATTTTCTTATCAATAATAATAAAGAAGTGATGATAATAATAAAAAGTCATAATAAAATATAATACTAGTAAAGAAATAAAGAAACACACACACACACACACACATACACGAATGCGTTGGTGGTGAGGTGAAATTCCTCTTTGGCCGAAATGTTGGACTCGGGGTGGGCTGCAGACATCGGCCAATTTCTTCTTCGCCATATAAGTTCAGCCTGTCCGTGACTTTCTTATTGGCGATCTATCCCGGTAATCTGGATTTCTGGGGAATAATCAGAGCAGACACAGACTCCGGAACAATCTGCTTTTTCTCCTGCGCTCTCCGTCTAATTGTAGCGAGCATTCCGCGGATCCAGCTGGGAGTTCACGTCCTGCATGTAAACAGATTGGACAGCAGAGAGGTGGCTCGTCTCCGGTCGGTGACATGACATTCTGCGGTCACTTATCTGCACATTCGGGACACCAACCTCCAGGAACGGGAGGGGAAACAAAAATTGACCAAACGCTGCACTTCTAGCGTGGAAAACATTTTGGTTACTTGAATGCAGCTTTTAATAGGCCGGATGAAAGATTTATTGAAGGCGATCCAGAGGGAACAGGATGAAATATCGGAGCTGGTTTTCATCACTCTGTACCTGATACATACAGAGGAACGTCGGAGATGTGATAGGAAAGGGGTCAAGTCTACATAGTTACATACTTAGTCTGGTTGAAAAAAGACACAAGTCCATCTGATGATGACGAATATATATGTCCCTTAAAGGGCCACTCCACACAAAACTGATTTATAGAAACGTTTGGTATCTACTGGACCGTTTCTTTAATCTCTCAGGGAAATCTCTGCAAGCCTGTTGTGCCCATTATGAGGGGTTCCCACCATCCCTGTGCTGAGTTCCCGGGTCTGTACACCCGCTGTACCCATTATGAGGGGTTCCCACCATCCCTGTGCTGAGTTCCCGGATCTGTACACCCGCTGTGCCCATTATGAGGAGTTCCCATCATCTCTGTGCTGAGTTCCCAGGTCTGTACACCTGCTGTGCCCATTATGAGGGGTTCTCACTATCCCTGTGCTGAGTTCCCGGGTCTGTACACCCGCTGTACCCATTATGAGGGGTTCCCACCATCCCTGTGCTGAGTTCCCGGGTCTGTACACCCGCTGTACCCATTATGAGGGGTTCCCACCATCCCTGTGCTGAGTTCCCGGGTCTGTACACCCGCTGTGCCCATTATGAGGGGTTCCCACCATCCCTGTGCTGAGTTCCCGGGTCTGTACACCCGCTGTGCCCATTATGAGGGGTTAATTTTGTTTTATTGAAAATCTTACAAACAACAACTTATATACAATAAAACCATAATAAATAAATAAAAACATATTTACAAAATAATTGAATATCATTATACAGACCAGAAAGAACAAGAACAAAATAAACAGTGCAAAAACAGATTGCGCATTACATAATCCCTATGGGAGAGCCAGACTAAGGAACATCACCGTCACCATGCATGGAGCCTTTTATCAAAATTGTATTTGATCTGAAAATCTAAGGGAGTGAAAGAAGAATACAAAGAAAGCCGCACACCCCGAGATCAACAGGCAGCAGCTACAGAGCCCTGATATTCCTCCACGCCTTTATCCAGGCCTCCTGCTGCCACCTGTCTTTCTCAAGACCCCGAATCTTCCCAACCTCACCCAGAATGTTCTGCATCACCACTTCCACAGGGAGGATTTTACCCCGTAAGGATACCTGACACCGTGCACTCCACGTGAAATAACGGACTACTAAACTAACTAAAAAAAGTGTTTCCAAATCATAATCCCGACGAGTCTGGAAAGCCCCATACACCCACTCTGCATAACTCATATGGGGGAGGAAGGGTATACTCAGAGCCCTCCCCACCCTCTTGTACACCTCTATATTAAAAGGGCACTGAAGTAGAAAGTGATCCATGGACTCCACCACTCCTCCACACTCCACTCTCGGGCAGCCCCGATCACTCATGGAAAGAAACTTCAAGTTGCCCTTCACATATAGTTTTCCATGAAAGGCAAGCCAAGCCTGATCCCTAAACTTCATTGGGATTCTCTCCAAATTAATCAACCGCAAACCCACCCCCAAAACCAGGCTTGGGCAATCCCTCAAGGCCAGTGGCTCGCAAAAAACAGAGCTCATGATCCGCTTCTCAAGAAGTTTCCTTGGAAGAGATCTGACTTCTCCTGCTGTTACTTGCCACTGCCGAAGCATTTTCAAACACGGGGCAACATAAGCCGGGAGCTTATCATGCTTGACCCTCAGGCTCTTCACTGGCCCACCATTTTCCCAGTCTCGCAGAAAGGGCCTAAACCAGGACTGGAAAATACCAACCCACCCAGGCGGTCTCTCTGCCAACATGTTACCAAGATTGTACTTCACAAACATCAGAGAGAAAAAGACTACAGGGTTGATCATCCCTAGACCACCCTCCCGCCTAGAAAGGTAAGTCACATTCCTTTTGACAAGGTTTATTCTGTTCCCCCATAACAGCTGGAAGAAACAAGTATAGACCCTGGTATAGAGAGAAGCTGGCAAAACGCAAACAAAACTGACATATAGAAAAATCGGAATCAGGTAAGTCTTGATCAGATCAACCTTTTCCCTCAAGGAAAGCTGCCAACCTTTCCAGCTTGCCACCTTGGCATCGGCATTCTCCAGCCTGTTCACCCAATTTGCATGACCATAGTCACCTGGGCCAAATTCAATGCCTAGAACTCTAATTTTTTGCTGGGGCTCCGGGAAGTCATCCGGGAGAACAAAGCTCTCACCTTCCACGCCCATCCAGAAAGCTTCACACTTGTCCTGGTTGACCTTTGAACCTGATGCCTCTGAATACTGCGTTATCACTGAGACCACCTCCTGCGCCTCTCCAGTCCCAGAGACAAAAACAGAAACATCATCAGCATAGGCCACAACTTTCAAAGGAGGCTCACCAGCGATGCCCAAAGGTACTCCACACAATGGCCCATTCTCCAGCCTTCTGATGAAGGGGTCAATTGCAAATGCATATAACAGAGGACTCAATGGGCACCCCTGACGCACACCCGAGCCGACCACAAAGGGTTGCCCGACCCAACCATTAACTAGCGGAAAGCTTTCAGCCCCTTTGTACAAAATCTTAAGCCAATCAATGAAACCCCCCTCCAGGCCATATCTGCCAAGAAGCAGCCATAAGTACTCATGATTAACCCGATCAAAGGCCTTAGCCTGATCCAATGTCAGCAAAAATTTACCCCAACCAGCAGCCCTACAACGCTCCAAGGCCTCCCGGACGGCTAACACTGCTGAGAAAGTGCTTCTACCTTGGACCGAACAGTGCTGGTGGTGGGATAACAAACTGCCTGCCACTGGCGAAAATCGCCAGAAAAAAATCTTTGCCAGTATCTTTCTATCGACATTAAGAAGGCTAATGGGGCGCCAATTCTCAATCATCGAAGGATCTTTACCCTTTGACAGAAGGATCACTGCAGATTGCCTCATGGAGGGAGGGAGAGAACCCTCCTGCAAACAGCTATTAAAAACCTCCGCAAGGTAGGGAGCCAGGATCGTCTTAAAACATTTATAAAACTCAGCTGTCAACCCATCTGGCCCTGGCGTTTTCTTGATGGCCAGTTTATCAATAGCCTGGACTACCTCATCTGCAGTGATTTCATCTGTCAAATTCATCAAAGGAACATTACTCTCCAGTCCTGGTGTAGAGTCCAAAAAACCCAACATCCTTGTCCGATCAAGGTTCCTTCCTCCCAGGAGATCTGCATAGTATGACCTGACCACCTCCAGGATCCCTGACCTAGACTTCGTCAGGGAGCCCGTACTGTCCTTCAGGCCATGGACCGTCTTAACTGCTACGCTCTGTTTACAGTTCTGGTAAGGGTCAGGTGAATGGTATTTCCCGTAATCCCTCTCCTGAACCAAAGAGGCGTGCCGGTCATATTCATGTCTCCTAAGGAGGAGCTTCACCTCAGAGATCGCCCCAGAATCTCCTCCATTCGAAACAAGGCGGTCAAGTTTCCTCCGCAAACGCTGGTAGGTGATATACTTATCTTGCTGCTTCTTTCTTCCTATGGCCTTGAAAAGCCTAACAGTCCGCTGTTTTACAAGCTCCCACCATTCTGACTTGCTGTTGCAAAAGTCTAGGATCGTTACCTGTGCTTGAAAAAAATCCTCAAAGGATTGTCTTACTCTCTCGTCTTCCAGGAGGGCCGAATTCAATCTCCAGATACCCCTCCCCCTAGGTGGCATGTCTGAGGCATTCAGAGTCACAGACAGAATACAGTGGTCAGAAAACTCCACTGCCCGACACACAGGGGCCGAAAAAGCAGAGTCTCCCTTTAAAAAAAACCTATCTATCCTACTCTGACTACTACCTCTCTGAAAAGTGAACCCCGTGCTGTCTGGGCAACGCTTAATGTGCGCATCTACCAGACCTGCTTCCCTAACTATCGCATTGAGAAAAAGGGTGTCATAGCCCAGCTTATCTCTGAAACCTCTCCTGTCTTTAGACCTAGTAATGGTGTTGAAATCACCTCCAAAGATAACCTGCTGGGCCGTAAAAAGAAAAGGCTTAATCTTTGTAAGGAGGCATTTCCTGCCCCACTTTGTCTGGGGACCATAGATGTTAATCAGGCGCAAGTCCTGCCCCCTTACAGAGACGTCCAAGACCATGCATCTCCCAATCTCTACCTCAATTACCCGCCGGCACGTTACCATACCAGAAAAAAGGACTGCAACCCCGCTGTAAGGCTCGGCCGCAAGAGACCAAAATGAGGGACCACGTCTCCACTCCTTCTTTGCCAGATGTATATCGGCCAGACTACTCAGATGGGTCTCTTGTAAAAACAAAATGTCAGCATCAAACTCGCTGAGCAAAAATAAGGCCATATGACGAGCACTTACTGATCTCAAACTGGCAACATTAATGGTTGCCACTTTTAACGGAGTGGGAACTGCCATTAGGGTAATTGAGGCAGACGTTTCTTAGCCTGACTACTCCCTCTGCCTGGAGAACCAGCACGCTTTGTTGCGCCCTGGCACTCATCGTCCATGGAGGACGCTGAACTGAACGAGTCCCAATCATCATCATCGTCCGACAGGACCTTAAACTTATTTTTCAAAGGCAAAACTTCAGGATTGAAGGGAACTGAACCCCTTTTTTTCCTTATTTTGCCCCTCCTCCTCCTATCCTCCAACCACTCCATATCATCTTTGGATAAACCACAACCAGCCTCCCCACACCTATCCTCCCCTTCAACCCCCTCCCCCCCACTCTCCCTTCCCTTATCTACCACCAGGCCAGCCTCCCCACTATTTTCCCCACTCCTCTGGCCCCCACGATCTGCAATAGGAACCCTGCAGCGTCGGGGGAGGGGGACTGGCACCACACCTGATGCACCAGCCTCAGCACCTCTTGCTGCCTCTGCAATTTTAGAAGACACAGAAGGATAAGACACAGAAGGATTGGACACATTCTTGGCAACTGAAACTTTACATACAGGCTGGGAGGACACAGGCACATTGGGTACTGGCACAGACTGGGGAGACACAGACCCATTGGGTATGGGCACAGACTGGGGAGACACAGACCCATTGGGTATGGGCACAGACTGGGGAGACACAGACCCATTGGGTATGGGCACAGACTGGAGAGACACATTGGGTATTGGCACAGACTGGGGAGACACATTGGGTATTGGCACAGACTGGGGAGACACATTGGGTATTGGCACAGACTGGGGAGACACATTGGGTATTGGCACAGACTCAGATGGGATCACAGGCCCTCCAGCTGATGAGCTCTGCGCATCCTCCATGTCCGGACGGAAAAACTCCCTCATGAGCTCAGGCTTATTGTGCATTGCCTCAGGACACTGACTATAAGGATGTCCCACTGCATTGCACAGATTACACCTTATAATATTACAATCCTTTGCCAAATGTCCTATACCCTGACACAGGGAGCACTTCATTACTGGACAGGAGGATGCAAGATGCCCTTTATCTCCACATTTATTGCAGAGCTTTGGCTGGCCCGGGTAGAAGATGGTCAGCCTGTCCCTCCCCAGGAAAGCTGAGGATGGCAGATGTTGGACAACATTGTCAATAACCTTTAGTTTCAGCTGCACAGACCATCCCCCTGTCCATATTCCCCGATCGTCCAAAATCTTTCTCAGGGGGCTCAGGACATCCCCATACCTCCTCAACCATACAGTCAGATCCCCTTGTGGTATGGATTCATTGCGCACAAGAATTGTCACCATCTTAATGAGGGGCTGGCGGGAAATAAGTTTGGGGATGAGCCCTTTCCAGTCCGGCAGGCCCCTACACACGTGTTCAAACTTCTCCCAAAATATGTCCAGAGACTCGGGACGGATAAAGGACAAATCATATTCATAGGAACCTGCCGGACTGATCAGGGCGAAGATATCCGCAGGCCTAAACCCCATCTGCAGGATTTTATCCACCACCACCCTCCTATGTGGGGGGTTTCCATCACCTTCCCATTTCAATTGTACAACATTCCTCCTTTTAAACAGGGAGAAAGATAGAAAGTCCCCATGTTCCCTCCCTGCTTGTTCCCCCTTCCCAGATCCTGTGGCAGCAACACCAGCATAAGTTTTTCTTCCAGCATTTGCAGTCTTGTCCTCAGATACATTCAGACCTGCTGGCAGAGAGTGTGAATCAGCTGGGATAGCAGTCTTCTGATTAGCAGGACCCACCCCCTCCCCCGAACACTCAGCTGCAATCCTGGGAGATATCACAGTCTTGGCTGCTGCAGACTCCTGGAGAGCTGTAGTACTACTGCTCCCAGCATCTCCTCCACCATTCACAGGAACAGCCGCTGTGCCTGGTCCAGGCAAAGTCACTGTATTGTCCATGGACCTCTCTGCAGACTGAAGCTGACAGTTATTAGCAGATGTATTTGCTTGCTGTATATTGTCTATGGGTCTGGGCTGACTGTCTGCAGTACCACAACCCTCAGCAGGCCCATTGTTATTAAAGATCCCACCATCCTGCACACACACAGTACCTGCACCTGCTCTCTCCACAGGAATAGGAACGGTGTCCATCTTCTCCTCACCTTCCTGGGGAGCTGAATCTGGACTGGCCTCCAGTTTGCTGATCAGATCCAACATGTTAGAACCTTCATCCTCCTGCTGGGATGTTCCACATTGCTGGGGAGGGAAGGGGACAGAGGCCTCCGCCATTGAGGGTTCAGCAGATGTCTGAGATGTTGAAGAGCTGGGCTCATCCTCCGGGCCCACTTTCTCACTCTCTGCTTCCATCTCCTCGCTCTCCATGCAGGAAGAAGCTCCTTTCCTCAGTTGATTAAATCGCTCCTCGTTTTTATATTTTTCTTTAAAAGCTCCACTATTCTCCTTCAGAGAACTCACCAATTCTTTCTGCTTCCGCAGAGCTTGTTCCAGGTCCTTCAATTCAGGCCTCAGAGCCGGTCTCTTCTTACTGAAGACTTTGGCACAAATCTGCTTCTTCTTTTTAAATTCAGCTTTCAAAGCTCCCAACTTCTCCTCTTCCTTCTCAATCCGCTTCAGCGTTTCCACAATCCTCCGTCTAAAGGAAGACAGAGATTCATCCTTCCTTGGGCCAGGCCCAGAATCTTCCGCAGGTTGAGGCCTATCCAGGGGGCCCCCGCCAGGGTCCTCCCCAGGATCCAGCATCCTTCCTGGGGCAGAGGAGTAACTCTAGCCCCTGGTCTCTGGAAGCACAGGAGCAAAGGAACTAGCAACCTCTCACCTCGCTGTCAAGGAGAGGAATGGCAGTTTCCCACCATCCCTGTGCTGAGTTCCCGGGTCTGTACACCCGCTGTACCCATTATGAGGGGTTAATTTTGTTTTATTGAAAATCTTACAAACAACAACTTATATACAATAAAACCATAATAAATAAATAAAAACATATTTACAAAATAATTGAATATCATTATACAGACCAGAAAGAACAAGAACAAAATAAACAGTGCAAAAACAGATTGCGCATTACATAATCCCTATGGGAGAGCCAGACTAAGGAACATCACCGTCACCATGCATGGAGCCTTTTATCAAAATTGTATTTGATCTGAAAATCTAAGGGAGTGAAAGAAGAATACAAAGAAAGCCGCACACCCCGAGATCAACAGGCAGCAGCTACAGAGCCCTGATATTCCTCCACGCCTTTATCCAGGCCTCCTGCTGCCACCTGTCTTTCTCAAGACCCCGAATCTTCCCAACCTCACCCAGAATGTTCTGCATCACCACTTCCACAGGGAGGATTTTACCCCGTAAGGATACCTGACACCGTGCACTCCACGTGAAATAACGGACTACTAAACTAACTAAAAAAAGTGTTTCCAAATCATAATCCCGACGAGTCTGGAAAGCCCCATACACCCACTCTGCATAACTCATATGGGGGAGGAAGGGTATACTCAGAGCCCTCCCCACCCTCTTGTACACCTCTATATTAAAAGGGCACTGAAGTAGAAAGTGATCCATGGACTCCACCACTCCTCCACACTCCACTCTCGGGCAGCCCCGATCACTCATGGAAAGAAACTTCAAGTTGCCCTTCACATATAGTTTTCCATGAAAGGCAAGCCAAGCCTGATCCCTAAACTTCATTGGGATTCTCTCCAAATTAATCAACCGCAAACCCACCCCCAAAACCAGGCTTGGGCAATCCCTCAAGGCCAGTGGCTCGCAAAAAACAGAGCTCATGATCCGCTTCTCAAGAAGTTTCCTTGGAAGAGATCTGACTTCTCCTGCTGTTACTTGCCACTGCCGAAGCATTTTCAAACACGGGGCAACATAAGCCGGGAGCTTATCATGCTTGACCCTCAGGCTCTTCACTGGCCCACCATTTTCCCAGTCTCGCAGAAAGGGCCTAAACCAGGACTGGAAAATACCAACCCACCCAGGCGGTCTCTCTGCCAACATGTTACCAAGATTGTACTTCACAAACATCAGAGAGAAAAAGACTACAGGGTTGATCATCCCTAGACCACCCTCCCGCCTAGAAAGGTAAGTCACATTCCTTTTGACAAGGTTTATTCTGTTCCCCCATAACAGCTGGAAGAAACAAGTATAGACCCTGGTATAGAGAGAAGCTGGCAAAACGCAAACAAAACTGACATATAGAAAAATCGGAATCAGGTAAGTCTTGATCAGATCAACCTTTTCCCTCAAGGAAAGCTGCCAACCTTTCCAGCTTGCCACCTTGGCATCGGCATTCTCCAGCCTGTTCACCCAATTTGCATGACCATAGTCACCTGGGCCAAATTCAATGCCTAGAACTCTAATTTTTTGCTGGGGCTCCGGGAAGTCATCCGGGAGAACAAAGCTCTCACCTTCCACGCCCATCCAGAAAGCTTCACACTTGTCCTGGTTGACCTTTGAACCTGATGCCTCTGAATACTGCGTTATCACTGAGACCACCTCCTGCGCCTCTCCAGTCCCAGAGACAAAAACAGAAACATCATCAGCATAGGCCACAACTTTCAAAGGAGGCTCACCAGCGATGCCCAAAGGTACTCCACACAATGGCCCATTCTCCAGCCTTCTGATGAAGGGGTCAATTGCAAATGCATATAACAGAGGACTCAATGGGCACCCCTGACGCACACCCGAGCCGACCACAAAGGGTTGCCCGACCCAACCATTAACTAGCGGAAAGCTTTCAGCCCCTTTGTACAAAATCTTAAGCCAATCAATGAAACCCCCCTCCAGGCCATATCTGCCAAGAAGCAGCCATAAGTACTCATGATTAACCCGATCAAAGGCCTTAGCCTGATCCAATGTCAGCAAAAATTTACCCCAACCAGCAGCCCTACAACGCTCCAAGGCCTCCCGGACGGCTAACACTGCTGAGAAAGTGCTTCTACCTTGGACCGAACAGTGCTGGTGGTGGGATAACAAACTGCCTGCCACTGGCGAAAATCGCCAGAAAAAAATCTTTGCCAGTATCTTTCTATCGACATTAAGAAGGCTAATGGGGCGCCAATTCTCAATCATCGAAGGATCTTTACCCTTTGACAGAAGGATCACTGCAGATTGCCTCATGGAGGGAGGGAGAGAACCCTCCTGCAAACAGCTATTAAAAACCTCCGCAAGGTAGGGAGCCAGGATCGTCTTAAAACATTTATAAAACTCAGCTGTCAACCCATCTGGCCCTGGCGTTTTCTTGATGGCCAGTTTATCAATAGCCTGGACTACCTCATCTGCAGTGATTTCATCTGTCAAATTCATCAAAGGAACATTACTCTCCAGTCCTGGTGTAGAGTCCAAAAAACCCAACATCCTTGTCCGATCAAGGTTCCTTCCTCCCAGGAGATCTGCATAGTATGACCTGACCACCTCCAGGATCCCTGACCTAGACTTCGTCAGGGAGCCCGTACTGTCCTTCAGGCCATGGACCGTCTTAACTGCTACGCTCTGTTTACAGTTCTGGTAAGGGTCAGGTGAATGGTATTTCCCGTAATCCCTCTCCTGAACCAAAGAGGCGTGCCGGTCATATTCATGTCTCCTAAGGAGGAGCTTCACCTCAGAGATCGCCCCAGAATCTCCTCCATTCGAAACAAGGCGGTCAAGTTTCCTCCGCAAACGCTGGTAGGTGATATACTTATCTTGCTGCTTCTTTCTTCCTATGGCCTTGAAAAGCCTAACAGTCCGCTGTTTTACAAGCTCCCACCATTCTGACTTGCTGTTGCAAAAGTCTAGGATCGTTACCTGTGCTTGAAAAAAATCCTCAAAGGATTGTCTTACTCTCTCGTCTTCCAGGAGGGCCGAATTCAATCTCCAGATACCCCTCCCCCTAGGTGGCATGTCTGAGGCATTCAGAGTCACAGACAGAATACAGTGGTCAGAAAACTCCACTGCCCGACACACAGGGGCCGAAAAAGCAGAGTCTCCCTTTAAAAAAAACCTATCTATCCTACTCTGACTACTACCTCTCTGAAAAGTGAACCCCGTGCTGTCTGGGCAACGCTTAATGTGCGCATCTACCAGACCTGCTTCCCTAACTATCGCATTGAGAAAAAGGGTGTCATAGCCCAGCTTATCTCTGAAACCTCTCCTGTCTTTAGACCTAGTAATGGTGTTGAAATCACCTCCAAAGATAACCTGCTGGGCCGTAAAAAGAAAAGGCTTAATCTTTGTAAGGAGGCATTTCCTGCCCCACTTTGTCTGGGGACCATAGATGTTAATCAGGCGCAAGTCCTGCCCCCTTACAGAGACGTCCAAGACCATTGCATCTCCCAATCTCTACCTCAATTACCCGCCGGCACGTTACCATACCAGAAAAAAGGACTGCAACCCCGCTGTAAGGCTCGGCCGCAAGAGACCAAAATGAGGGACCACGTCTCCACTCCTTCTTTTGCCAGATGTATATCGGCCAGACTACTCAGATGGGTCTCTTGTAAAAACAAAATGTCAGCATCAAACTCGCTGAGCAAAAATAAGGCCATATGACGAGCACTTACTGATCTCAAACTGGCAACATTAATGGTTGCCACTTTTAACGGAGTGGGAACTGCCATTAGGGTAATTGAGGCAGACGTTTCTTAGCCTGACTACTCCCTCTGCCTGGAGAACCAGCACGCTTTGTTGCGCCCTGGCACTCATCGTCCATGGAGGACGCTGAACTGAACGAGTCCCAATCATCATCATCGTCCGACAGGACCTTAAACTTATTTTTCAAAGGCAAAACTTCAGGATTGAAGGGAACTGAACCCCTTTTTTTCCTTATTTTGCCCCTCCTCCTCCTATCCTCCAACCACTCCATATCATCTTTGGATAAACCACAACCAGCCTCCCCACACCTATCCTCCCCTTCAACCCCCTCCCCCCCACTCTCCCTTCCCTTATCTACCACCAGGCCAGCCTCCCCACTATTTTCCCCACTCCTCTGGCCCCCACGATCTGCAATAGGAACCCTGCAGCGTCGGGGGAGGGGGACTGGCACCACACCTGATGCACCAGCCTCAGCACCTCTTGCTGCCTCTGCAATTTTAGAAGACACAGAAGGATAAGACACAGAAGGATTGGACACATTCTTGGCAACTGAAACTTTACATACAGGCTGGGAGGACACAGGCACATTGGGTACTGGCACAGACTGGGGAGACACAGACCCATTGGGTATGGGCACAGACTGGGGAGACACAGACCCATTGGGTATGGGCACAGACTGGGGAGACACAGACCCATTGGGTATGGGCACAGACTGGAGAGACACATTGGGTATTGGCACAGACTGGGGAGACACATTGGGTATTGGCACAGACTGGGGAGACACATTGGGTATTGGCACAGACTGGGGAGACACATTGGGTATTGGCACAGACTCAGATGGGATCACAGGCCCTCCAGCTGATGAGCTCTGCGCATCCTCCATGTCCGGACGGAAAAACTCCCTCATGAGCTCAGGCTTATTGTGCATTGCCTCAGGACACTGACTATAAGGATGTCCCACTGCATTGCACAGATTACACCTTATAATATTACAATCCTTTGCCAAATGTCCTATACCCTGACACAGGGAGCACTTCATTACTGGACAGGAGGATGCAAGATGCCCTTTATCTCCACATTTATTGCAGAGCTTTGGCTGGCCCGGGTAGAAGATGGTCAGCCTGTCCCTCCCCAGGAAAGCTGAGGATGGCAGATGTTGGACAACATTGTCAATAACCTTTAGTTTCAGCTGCACAGACCATCCCCCTGTCCATATTCCCCGATCGTCCAAAATCTTTCTCAGGGGGCTCAGGACATCCCCATACCTCCTCAACCATACAGTCAGATCCCCTTGTGGTATGGATTCATTGCGCACAAGAATTGTCACCATCTTAATGAGGGGCTGGCGGGAAATAAGTTTGGGGATGAGCCCTTTCCAGTCCGGCAGGCCCCTACACACGTGTTCAAACTTCTCCCAAAATATGTCCAGAGACTCGGGACGGATAAAGGACAAATCATATTCATAGGAACCTGCCGGACTGATCAGGGCGAAGATATCCGCAGGCCTAAACCCCATCTGCAGGATTTTATCCACCACCACCCTCCTATGTGGGGGGTTTCCATCACCTTCCCATTTCAATTGTACAACATTCCTCCTTTTAAACAGGGAGAAAGATAGAAAGTCCCCATGTTCCCTCCCTGCTTGTTCCCCCTTCCCAGATCCTGTGGCAGCAACACCAGCATAAGTTTTTCTTCCAGCATTTGCAGTCTTGTCCTCAGATACATTCAGACCTGCTGGCAGAGAGTGTGAATCAGCTGGGATAGCAGTCTTCTGATTAGCAGGACCCACCCCCTCCCCTGAACACTCAGCTGCAATCCTGGGAGATATCACAGTCTTGGCTGCTGCAGACTCCTGGAGAGCTGTAGTACTACTGCTCCCAGCATCTCCTCCACCATTCACAGGAACAGCCGCTGTGCCTGGTCCAGGCAAAGTCACTGTATTGTCCATGGACCTCTCTGCAGACTGAAGCTGACAGTTATTAGCAGATGTATTTGCTTGCTGTATATTGTCTATGGGTCTGGGCTGACTGTCTGCAGTACCACAACCCTCAGCAGGCCCATTGTTATTAAAGATCCCACCATCCTGCACACACACAGTACCTGCACCTGCTCTCTCCACAGGAATAGGAACGGTGTCCATCTTCTCCTCACCTTCCTGGGGAGCTGAATCTGGACTGGCCTCCAGTTTGCTGATCAGATCCAACATGTTAGAACCTTCATCCTCCTGCTGGGATGTTCCACATTGCTGGGGAGGGAAGGGGACAGAGGCCTCCGCCATTGAGGGTTCAGCAGATGTCTGAGATGTTGAAGAGCTGGGCTCATCCTCCGGGCCCACTTTCTCACTCTCTGCTTCCATCTCCTCGCTCTCCATGCAGGAAGAAGCTCCTTTCCTCAGTTGATTAAATCGCTCCTCGTTTTTATATTTTTCTTTAAAAGCTCCACTATTCTCCTTCAGAGAACTCACCAATTCTTTCTGCTTCCGCAGAGCTTGTTCCAGGTCCTTCAATTCAGGCCTCAGAGCCGGTCTCTTCTTACTGAAGACTTTGGCACAAATCTGCTTCTTCTTTTTAAATTCAGCTTTCAAAGCTCCCAACTTCTCCTCTTCCTTCTCAATCCGCTTCAGCGTTTCCACAATCCTCCGTCTAAAGGAAGACAGAGATTCATCCTTCCTTGGGCCAGGCCCAGAATCTTCCGCAGGTTGAGGCCTATCCAGGGGGCCCCCGCCAGGGTCCTCCCCAGGATCCAGCATCCTTCCTGGGGCAGAGGAGTAACTCTAGCCCCTGGTCTCTGGAAGCACAGGAGCAAAGGAACTAGCAACCTCTCACCTCGCTGTCAAGGAGAGGAATGGCAGTTTCCCACCATCCCTGTGCTGAGTTCCCAGGTCTGTACACCCGCTGTGCCCATTATTAGGGGTTCCCACCATCCCTGTGCTGAGTTCCCGGGTCTGTCCACCCGCTTTGCCCATTATGAGACATTCCCAACATCCCTTCTGGATTATATTATAGAGAATAGAACAGGAGATGAAACACGCAAAGGTGGACGGGCCTCAGGAACACCTAAGATTTGCGGGTTCACAGGAACAGAGATGAGAATTTGCAGAAAACAAATCTCACTGTTGGAATAACTGAGACATAAGAAGTCAGGGATTGGCAAGGAGAAAGCAAAACCTGCATCAGCAGTGAGGAAATCTAGCTTCCCCTATGTACATAGTTGGTGGACCCCCCCAAATGAACCAATTCAGGTCTTTCCAGTGGAGGGCCTCAGTAATCCTCCATCATCCAAAGACATGCTACACAATTGTGCTCTTCCATCCTTGTGATAAACTTTTAGTGAAGACCCTTTTCTTTTCCATAAGTGGAGGCTTGATATTAGACACGTGCAATTAGTTTCGTTACAAATTTTGTTTTTGTTTTTTTTTTTTTTGTTTTTTTTTTCATGAATTTCCACAAATTCATTAATTCGAAAATATATGAATTAACGGAAACCCATTTAACATTTTTTTTTTTCTAATGTTCGTCAATTTGAAAAGCCAAAAAGCTGAAAAATTTGAAAATCTGAAATAATAACTAACTTATAATAACAAACTATTAAATTATAGGTATTGGCATTTCAATTTCCTGTCCGGGAGGGATCCCCTTACTCCATGTCACGGGGGGGTCCCCTTACTCCCTGTCTCGGGGGGCGGAGGGAGGTCCCCTTACTCCCTATTCCGGGGGGGGGCGGAGGGGGGTCCCCTTGCTCCCTGTCTCGGGGGGGCGGAGGGGGGTCCCCTTGCTCCCTGTCTCGGGGGGGCGGAGGGGGTCCCCTTGCTCCCTGTCTCGGGGGGGCGGAGGGGGTCCCCTTGCTCCCTGTCTCGGGGGGGCCCCCTTACTCCCTGTCTCGGGGGGGCGGAGGGGGGCCCCCTTACTCCCTGTCTCGGGGGGGCGGAGGGGGGCCCCCTTACTCCCTGTCTCGGGGGGTGGAGGGGGGTCCCCTTACTCCCTGTCTCGGGGGGTGGAGGGGGGTCCCCTTACTCCCTGTCTCGGGGGGGGTGGAGGGGGGTCCCCTTACTCCCTGTCCTGGGGGGTCCCCTTACTCCCTGTCCTGGAGGGGCAGAGGGGAGTCCCCTTATTCCCCTTACTCCCTGTCCTGGGGGGGTCCCCTTACTCCCTGTCCTGGGGGGGCAGAGGGGGTCCCCTTACTCCCTGTCCTGGGGGGGTCCCCTTACTCCCTGTCCTGGGGGGGTCCCCTTACTCCCTGTCCTGGGGGGGTCCCCTTACTCCCTGTCCTGGGGGGGCGGTGGGGGGTCCCCTTACTCCCTGTCCTGGGGGGCGGAGGGGGGTCCCCTTACTCCCTGTCCCGGGGGTGGAGGGGGGTCCCCTCCCTGACGGTGGGGTCCCCTTACTCCCTGTCCCGGGGGGCAGAGGGGTGTCCCTTTACTCCCTGTCCCAGCGGCAATGCAGAATTCTCCATGCAGCTCCATGTATCTCCCTCCAGGATTGACTTCCGTCCTCGTTTGCTATCCGAACAGCTTTTATTTGCTTTTGGTTTATAATTTTACAATCCACTTTTGCCCGGCCAGGATAAACAGACAAAAGTGTGTGCGGATCCAGGGGAAACATTGACAGGTTAGTAAATACGAGTGTCCTGGCTGGCAGCACCCCCCCCCCCCCCCCCCACCAGCAAAATATTGATATTCCGGCCCCACGTTTTTATTGCGGCGTATTGTGCAGCTGCTGGACAAATATTTCCCACGGCATATGTCACATTAAATCAGAGCGGCCGATGGCGTGATGAGAGCCGGCGACGCAAGCAACTGTGATATTGTAGGTGTGGAAAAAAAAACATCACATCGCCTCCGCTGTAAAATGTTAAAGGGGAACCCCAGACTCGGGCTTGTCTGTGTGCGTGCCGTGGAGATCGGACAGTGCGCCATTTGGCACTCCGCTATTCTCATGCAGCCACCTGCATAAACTTTTTAGATCAAAGAAAAATATAGTAAGCGACTTCAATGCGTTTTTGTCTCCATGTGTTCAGAGCTGATAGCGCAGCCACTGAAAAACAAAATGACACAAGACCCACGGGCGGAATCTGGCCCTCCAAGTCATTTCATGTGGCCAGTGGCGGTTTGGCGGTTGGTGTTTTTTTGGGGGGGGGGGGGGGGTCGCAGCAAACAACCACCCATATTCCCCCACACCGTTTGCCGGTCAGTCCACATGGCGGGTGGCAAGCAGCGTGGCTCACAGTCCTCTCCTTGATGGCAGCTTCCAGCTCCTCCCTTCCTCCTCCTAGTCGTCCAATAGGATCGCCTGTCCTTTCTGCCAGTCGGGTGACCGGTGTCAAAACCCGCTTCCTAATCGGCCCGGGAGGAGGATCAGTGTTACAACAGTGAATATTGATTTGCTGTTGTAACACACCTGGGCAGGCTCGGCGCGCACTCTCTGCGACCCGAGCCCACCCAATATTAAAGCCTATTAGAGCCTCTAAGCTCTAATCAGTGCTTCAAAAAACACACCCTGCGTCCATTGGAATCCCTGCGCCGGTGTCCTGAAAGGGGTCGGACACATGGATAGGGGAGGCGGCGATGGACGGGGGGGGGCCCTGCATGTGGCCCTCAAACCAATTCGTCAACACCCCCTTGTATCAACAAAGGACAGAACTCCTCCAGAGGTATCATTGGAAGGAATTATGCCCCAATGATTGGTGTCAATGGAAGGAATAGTGCCCCATCGTAGGTGCCAGTGGAAGGAATAGTGGCCCATCATTGGTGCCAGTGGGAGTAATAGAACCACATTATTGGTATTGGTGGGAGGAATAGTGCCCCATCATTGGGAGGAATTGTGCTCCATCGTTGGTATTATTGGGAGAAATTGAACCCTATCATTGGGAGAAATGGTGCCCCATCGTAGGTACCAGTGGAAGGAATAGTGCCCTATCATTGGGAGGAATTGCACCCCCATGATTGGTGTCAATGGAAGGAATTGTGCCCCATTATTGGGAAGAATTGTGCCCCATCATTGGGAGGAATGGTGCCCCATCATTGGAAGGAATTGTGCCCCAATGATTGGTGTCAATGGAAGGAATAGTGCCCATCATTGGGAGGGATTGTGCCCCATCGTTGGTATCATTGGGTGCAATAGTGCCCCATCATAGGTGCCAGTGGAAGGAATAGTGGCCCATCATTGGTGCCAATGGGAGTAATAGAGCCACATTATTGGTATCAGTGGGAGGAATAGTGCCCTGTCGTTGGTGTCAGTAGGAGGGATAGTGCCACATGATTGGTGTCAATGGAAGGAATAGTACCCCATTGTTGGTATCAGTGGTAGGAATTGTGCCCCATTCTTGGTGTCATTGGGAGAAATAGTGTCCCATTTGTTTTTCTATGTGGCAGTAATTATGCCCCATTGTTGGGGTCAGTCGATGTAATAGGGCTGGATAAAGTCAAGCATAGGGCCACATATGGCCTCCAGGTCGCAGTTTGGAGAATATAAAAATAGGCGCGTTTTTTTGCATGAGCGTTTAATGCATTCTGTTGGCCAGAATGCTCATTTATTCTGGCCATTAGAAGGTGTCAACGCGCATAAACGCATGTTAATGCACATGTGTATTTCTAGCCCGAACGCGCCTCTTCAGAACGCGCGATTGACGGTTTTCTTTCACTGCCTCCTAAACGCTCCTCCTTCTCCTTCTAAACCCCCTATCTGTGGATGGACAGGGCTAACATTGAGGGGTGTTTGGAGGCAGAGAAAAAAAGTCAACCCCCTTGACAAATCGGGTGTTTTTGAGCTGCAGTGTGTGCGAGGCCTTAGTCCCCCCCCAGCCCCCGCCCGCCCGGAGAGGAAGGACCCGAAGTTTGCCGTCTCACATATGTGTTACGTGGTCAGCAAGACATAAATGTGTTACCCAATTGTTGTTTACCTACGATCGTCCTAAGTACCTGTATGTATGTGCATGTGTGCCGGGGGGAGTGAAGGCCTTTCATTTTTTCTTTTTCCCTTTTAGAATATTTTTTTCTTCTTGCTTTTATTTTATTACCATCACAAGCTCTTATGTGAAAATGCATTGACCGGTGACAGGTCCTCTCCCCAGTACCTGCGTCAACCAATCTGGCTGCAGATTTTTTTCACCCGGCGGACGATTAGCGATTGTACTTCTCCAGAGTAGAGGAGAGGTCACTTCGTGTTAAGGTGAGCAACGTGAATGGAGAAGAGGATTGGCGTAACGTAGGTCGGGGTCCTCGCCACGAGAGAGGACAGCCAGCATAACACACAGTCATTCATCGTCCTGGCACGGAAAGCCCACAGAGAAAATATTTGCCCTGATAGAATAGGCCAGTAATAATGTATATTTAGTTCAAGAACAACATACAGAAATAATTTTCACTGACTCTGCTGTTTCACACTCGTGGTTTTCCTTCCCTCCTTGTGGCATTCCCGGAGCGAGCGGCCTACAGGAACTGCGACACACAGCCAGCAACGGCGCGTTGTTCCCCAGCAACACCGATGGAGAAAATAAGGAGCTTCTCCCCCCCCCCCCCCCCACCCCCTTTTCCCAGACAGGAAGGTGGGAGGACGACAGTTGTGTACACAGTAGGGAATGAAAGGGTTAATATGTGGTGACCCCGCACGTGTCTATAGGACACCCACATACTTCATGACAACCAATATAACGATTCTACAATAAATTAGCAATTCTGAATTAAAGAATATGTTCTCTAGAAAAATATAGTTGTTGCTTTTTAGAAAATTGATATATACTTACCTTCCTTTGTTCCTTCATTCCTCCCTCCATTCATTCATCTTTCTCATCCCCTTACCCCTTTCACCCATCCATCCCTCTCTCTCTCTACTTATCTTTTTCCTTCCCTCCCTCAATCCCCCTCCTCCTGCTATCTATCTGTCTATCTATCTATCTATCCCCCATGCATGATAAAGGATTCTGAAAACACCCTCCAGTTGACTATTCTGTTAGTTCTGTTCTGTTTTGCATTGCAAACAGGGGGATCCTGAACGAGCCCCCACATGTGGTGCCTCCCCTGAAGAAGCAACTGGGTAAGATGGGTTCTCTGTTCTCATCCTCGACCTCCCAAAAGCCTTGACCCCTTAGCTAAAGAGATCAGGGCCATCTTAATAGCATCATGGGCCCCTGGGCAAAGTAATGCTCTGGGGCCCCTACAATGGAGGCAGCACAGGTAAACGGACATCAAGTATGTAGGAGGCAGACAAGCAGAGCTTCCCCTTTTTGGGTGGAGTTCCGCATTAACTACATGAACGATCATTCTGTACAGCAAAGAAACAGTAGGAAAATACTACATAAATAAAGTAACCCTAAGCTCGTTATTTGAAAAACGAATAGTGTGTATGGGGCCTTAGACACATAACCACTGATCACTTAGTTCTTGGTCTTCTTTCAGTCACCGTTTTCTGTTCTGCCCTGCCAGCTCTCCCTGGAGCACTGGACAGGGGAGGGGCGGGCACTGCTGGCTCTGGCTCTCAGATACTCTGCCAGTCAGACTATCTGGGTGGATCCTGACAATATGGTTGGGATTCTTCCAGAGACTGGAGCAGCTCTGTGATGTCAGCAGACAGCTGTCGGCTGATTCTGGGTCACAGGAGAGCGCAAGTAGCTGCTTTTCCCATGCTATCGTTTAACGCATGACAAAGGATTCCAAGAACATATTGGGTTAGCTAAAGAGATAGCAGAGCAGAGGGCACTTAGAAATTGGGATTTTTTTAAAAAAAATTTTACGTGGGAGGAGAAAAGAAAAAGGCAAGAAAAATAAATGAATTTTTATAGAGTTCCACTTTAACATCATCCAAATCGTGGGTTCAATCCAGTCATCATGACCATCAGTCACTGGTGATCGGTGAGGGTTGTTTACAAACAAAATAAGTGAACAAAGTGAGCTGCGCTAAAACAAAAAAATATACCTAAAAATCTAATCACAAAAATTCATCAATAATCATGAGAAAAAATTATTTTTAGTGACAAAAAAGGATGCAAATAATTAAATTATATAAGTGAATAATATCTTTTCATCATATGAGTGAAAATAGTGTTTTTAAATCAGAACCGATAATGAAATTAGCATAAATTGTATACCCCTTATATATAAATCACATACATTGGAGAAAATAAACCTACACACCAATAAATTAATTATAGTGAATAGGCAGAAAAAACTGACAAAAAATTATGTATTGAATGAAAAAAAGGAGAAAAACAGAAAAAATTGTCCAAAGAATAGTGTTGATTTTTCCAAGGTGATAATATGGAGTGGACACCCACAAATTTCTGTGTGAAAGACAATCCAAACAATCCTCCACCAGTGAGAAGAGGGGCTGCTTACCAGAGTTATAGATCTCAGTGTCAGTGAGATCAACAGAGCAACAGCACAGAAGTTCTGGATGAACCGTCACAGGCGCCACACAGCCTTTATCTCCGATACGAAGCCTCCAGACAAGGAACGAGGGTATCGTGGATCATATAAGAAATCAAAAAGGCACTCGCCTTAAACCACTTAGTTTAATGGAATAAAATATAAAATATTACACTCACATGTGCATAGAAGAAAACGATCGTATAAAAAAACGAGCCGGCCGGGACTCGTATGCCGCCCGCACTTCCTAGTTGGGCGTAGAACGCAGAGACGTCAGAACGCCTACCTCCCTACGCGCGTTTCGTCACAAACGGATCCCGTGAACACGTCCGTTTGTGACGAAACGCACGTAGGGAGGTAGGCGTTCTGACGTCTCCGCGTTCTACGCCCAACTAGGAAGTGCGGGCGGCATACGAGTCCCGGCCGGCTCGTTTTTTTTATACGATCGTTTTCTTCTATGCACATGTGAGTGTAATATTTTATATTTTATTCCATTAAACTAAGTGGTTTAAGGCGAGTGCCTTTTTGATTTCTTATATGATCCACGATACCCTCGTTCCTTGTCTGGAGGCTTCGTATCGGAGATAAAGGCTGTGTGGCGCCTGTGACGGTTCATCCAGAACTTCTGTGCTGTTGCTCTGTTGATCTCGCTGACACTGAGATCTATAACTCTGGTAAGCGGCCCCTCTTCTCACTGGTGGAGGATTGTTTGGATTGTCTTTCACACAGAAATTTGTGGGTGTCCACTCCATATTATCACCTTGGAAAAATCAACACTATTCTTTGGACAATTTTTTCTGTTTTTCTCCTTTTTTTCATTCAATACATAATTTTTTGTCAGTTTTTTCTGCCTATTCACTATAATTAATTTATTGGTGTGTAGGTTTATTTTCTCCAATGTATGTGATTTATATATAAGGGGTATACAATTTATGCTAATTTCATTATCGGTTCTGATTTAAAAACACTATTTTCACTCATATGATGAAAAGATATTATTCACTTATATAATTTAATTATTTGCATCCTTTTTTGTCACTAAAAATAATTTTTTCTCATGATTATTGATGAATTTTAGTGATTAGATTTTTAGGTATATTTTTTTGTTTTAGCGCAGCTCACTTTGTTCACTTATTTAGTTTGATATCAGAGTATTACGATTAGGGTTGCTGCTTGTAGGGAATTTATTTATTTTTTCTTGTTTGAATAGCGCGGTTTACTCTTTATACCTTGTTTACAAACAAACCTGCCGGTTGCAGCTCTTACTTTTACAACCAGTCATTAGTGATCACATTGGTTTGTTTACAAACAAGCCTGCTGGTTGCTGCTGTCACTTTATGATAAACAGTCATTGGTGATGTCATGGTCAGGGGTCTAGCTCTGAGACTAGTCAGTAGCTATAGCATTAAAGAGGCTCCCATCAACCAGCAGGATAAGTATAGTAGTAGATCAACCTGGGGGATGACGCGGGCTCACCTGAGGTGAGGGGGTCTAAGCACTAACCGATGTTCACCAGAGCTCCTGATGGTGGGGATGGTTTTGCACGACGTTAGTACCAGGTCTCGGTCCTCACGATCCCCCCACCAGGAGGTGAGCAAGCTGGGGTCCAGTAGAAGATATAGTAGGTAGGCATCAAGCAGGAGCGTAGTCGTTAAACAAGCCAAAGGTCAGTAACACGTGGTCGCAGGTTGGTATCAAGCAGAAGCGCAGTTGAGAGACAGGCCAAAAGGTCGATAATGAGTGGCAACGAGGATACCGCCGGCAGCAGAGGTGACAAAATTTAGATATTGGCTTGAGAGAGCACAATAATCTGGCAAACAGGAAGCACAAAGGCATGGCTAAAAGAAGTTCATGGAAGGGGTAAAAGGGTTCAAGAGAAGCAAGACACATAACAAGGTTGTCTAGGGAAACAGGCAGGGAGCTGTCCAGCATATCAGGTGGCTAAGCAAGAAGAGATACTGTTAGAGCAGAGGTCGCAGGTTCGGATCCAGGTCCGGACAGGTGATCCCATTGGTGTGTTTTGCACACACATCTGCTGGTTGCGGCGGTCACTTTGACAACCAGCTGTTTGCCAATTTGTCAGCTTATGCTAAAAAGAAAAACTGCACATGCCCTTGTAAAAACTATGCATCAATAAATGCCCTCATCCTTCACCCGATACATCCTCGTGCACACGATCGACAGAGAAATTGGATCGTTATCGAAGTGTTATCCAATACATACTGATGACACTGCTAGGCTTGTCCTGGGCTTTAATGATCTCCATCCCTAAAAGGGTTAATAACCCCTATGTAGGAAGATCATCAGTTTTGGAACACGCCGTGTATTTTTAGCTACTTTTATGTTTTATTGCAGAATGTACTGTCCCCGCCCCCCCGGTCCTCGCCGACCCGTTCTCCACGCTCCTGTCCTTTTTATTTTATTTATGGGCCTATTTTATGGAACTTTAATAGAACAACATAAATATTTCTCATGGTGAGCCAAAGAGCCGATAAGAGTAACTCGGAGTAATAAAGTAGAAGCAGTGAGAACAAAGAGAATAAACGGGGGAAGAAGCCAACGCTCGTATAACTGAGCTATGGGACTCATGTGCGTCCAGGCCCGGGAACAGCCAAAAGACGAGATGGCAGGAGGCTCGGCTCATTTAGAGCGAACAGGGGAGGTGTTTGTGAGATGGGAAAGTCATCACGTGCAAAATACAAAATTCTGCTACACGCTGGCAGAGGGGACCTAACCAAAAACCAATCCAAGGGCACCCCAATAAACGTTCCTTCCAAGAACCTTATAAATAAAAACATACGGTATGTAGCAAGGTCCCATGCCTCCTTCGGTCTAATGAGAACCTCCAGGGCCAGGGATAGCTGACATCCTTCTGAATATGGTGGGTTGTGAGGCATGGTGGGTGTAAGGTAGTTAAAGTTAATGGGCGCCAGACACGTCTTGAGTGCAAAAAGAGATTTTATTTCTCTTAACAGAACTTTTAAGAGGGAGGATTAGGGCCAGGACACCCTTGGGTAGGTGCAAGATTAATTGGCAGACTCCAAGACGTCAACAGGAGGACAGACATGCAGGGAAAGGCATCCAGCAAGACGCCACATCTACATGGGCAGGGATGCTGTCTCCTATGGTAATAGTCTTTAACGGTTCCTAACACAAAGTGTAATGCCCCGTACACACGATTGGAAATTCTGCCAGCAAAAGTTCGATGAGAGATTTTGGTAGAAAATCCGACCGTGTGTGCACTCCATCAGACTTTTGCTGGCGGAATTCCCGCCAGCAAAAGATTGAGAGCATGTTCTCTATTTTTTCGGTCGGAAAAAGTTCCGATCCGAAATTCTGATCGTCTGTACAAATTCCAACGCACAAAATTCCTACGCATGCTCGGAAACAATTGGACGTATGCTTGGAAGCATTGAACTTCATTTTCTCGGCTCATCATAGTGTTGTACGTCACCGCGTTCTTGGTTGTCGAAAGTTCATCGAACTTTTGTGTGACCGTGTGTATGCAAGCCAAGCTTGAGCGGAATTCCATTGGAAAAACCATCCAAAGTTTTTTTCTGATGGAAAATCCGCTCGTGTGTATGGGGCATAACAGTTTTTTCACTTCCACCACAATCACTTCTTGTAGTTCATCAGCCCACTAAGCTCCCGGTCTCTCTCACAAGACTAGACAATTCACTGCCACTGAATCCCTTGAGCTCCTCCAATCTTCATGGTGTTATCTTCCTCGAGCGTCATCTCGCTTCTCTGCTGGGTCCCTGGCTTGGCACTCCAGATACTTCTCAAGCTTCACCCCGCTGGCCTGCTTGGTCCCCAGATGGACACACAGGGCTGCTCTGCAAGCGTCACCTCCTCTGGTTGGGTCCCTAGATGGACACACAGGGCTGCTCTGCAAGCGTCACCTCCTCTGGTTGGGTCCCTAGATGGACACACAGGGCTTCTCTGCAAGCGTCACCTCCTCTGGTTGGGTCCCTAGATGGAAACACAGAGCTGCTCTGCAAGCGTCGCCTCCTCTGGTTGGGTCCTTAGATGGACACACAGGGCTGCTCTGCAAGCGTCGCCTCCTCTGGTTGGGTCCTTAGATGGACACACAGGGCTGCTCTGCAAGCGTCGCCTCCTCTGGTTGGGTCCCTAGAGGGACACACAGGGCTGCTCTGCAAGCGTCGCCTCCTCTGGTTGGGTCTCTAGATGGACACACAGGGCTGCTCTGCAAGCGTCGCCTCCTCTGGTTGGGTCCCTAGATGGACACACAGGGCTGCTCTGCAAGCGTCGCCTCCTCTGGTTGGGTCCCTAGATGGACACACAGGGCTGCTCTGCAAGCGTCGCCTCCTCTGGTTGGGTCCCTAGATGGACACACAGGGCTGTTCTGCAAGCGTCGCCTCCTCTGGTTGGGTCCCTAGATGGACACACAGGGCTGCTCTGCAAGCGCCGTCTCCTCTGGTTGGGTCTCTAGATGGACACACAGGGCTGCTCTGCAAGCGTCACCTCCTCTGGTTGGGTCTCTAGATGGACACACAGGGCTGCTCTGCAAGCGCCGCCTCCTCTGGTTTGGGTCCCTGACTTGATACCCACTGAAGTTTCCTGATTCGTCACCGTCCCCGGTTGGTGAGAATTCTGCTCCGGTACTTACTTCAGCTACTCACTGTGGTCCCTGGTAACAAGGGGGATGGTCCCTTAGTGGCGACAGCTTCCCCTCTACCTCCAACATGAGGTAAAAAGGAAGTTCTGGACAGCCGTACTCCGAAAAATTTCCTTTATTTGTAAAAAGTCCAACAGATACAAGTCACAGCAAAAAAAATGGGACAAACGAGCTGACGCGTTTCACACGTAACCGTGCTTAGTCATAGCTACCCCATAGGGTATAGCTAGGGTAGCTATGACTAAGCACTGTTAAGTGTGAAACGCGTCAGCTCGTTTGTCCCATTTTTCTTTGCTGTGGCTTGTATCTGTTGGACTTTTTACAAATGCGGCTGTCCAGAACTTCCTTTTTGCTTCATGTTGCTTAGCCGGCACCTGGTGTTCCATTTCCGAGGAGAGTTCTATATCCATATTTCCACCTGGAGCGGGGATCCCTTCCCCTCTACCTCCGACTACGCGATGTTCTCCAGGCCGGCAGAACCGTCACTTCTTCTGGTTGGACTGCAAGCCGCAATCTCAACCCTGCGCTGCTCTCTTGCTTCTGGATAGGCCACTCAGACAGCTTAGCAGCCAGATGTCCCGGGATAGGCCCAATCTAGCAGCCTGGGCAATACAACACATGTCCACCCAGACAGCGGTCCAGATGCCACAGAACAGTGATCACCTGACTCCACCCTGCCCATTGGCTCAGACACCCCATATGCCCATATTCTGACTTTGCATTGCCTTTCTCGTATCTAATACCTCCAAGTTCCCAGCCACCTAGAGGCAGAAGAGAGAAGTGCAGCAATGCCAGACTTAGGGAGAAATCAATTGATCTCGAACAATTAGCCAAGGTAGCTACTCGTGGCAGGTAAATTTAAGGGCAACCCTGCCTAAACTCCAAGGTGCTACAAGTATGTAGTACATCTCTGCAATGCATGCACTCTTCCTGTGTTTTATCTGTGTAAAGAATCGGCAAGTATAGAAAAGTACTCGCTGATCTGCCAGAGACGCAATCGGTGAACTCGCAACACAGTATTTTCGTGGACTGCGCTGCCTTCTTGTTTGCTAAACTACTTAACCACTCTCGTTGTCCTTATCGCCACAACACCACCAGGAATAATTCTGTAGACATATTCTGTATGATAAGGAATGAGAGGGCTGATTACACCCCTTGAGATAGCACAGGAAGTGTGGAGAGGATACAGGCTAGCTCTTAATTTCTGGTAGGGTCAACAGATTTATTTATTTTTGACTAATGGCATGGGAGTGGCAGAGGTAAGCTGTGGAGGGGGTGGGCACAAATGTGAGCTTTGGATGGGGGGCACAAATGTGAGCTTTGGATGGGGGGCACAAATGTGAGCTTTGGATGGGGCTCAGAGATGTGTGGTGGGAATGGGGGCTTGCAAAGGTGAGTTTGGGGGGGGGTGCTGAGGTGCAGCTGTGGACAGGGTTGGAGGGGTATAAAGGCAAGCTCTAAAGCCAGGACTGAGGTGAACTATAGAGGGAGGCACAGAGGTCAGGTCTGAAGGGGTTGTAGAGTTGAGCTGGAGGTCAGGAGTGCAGGGAGGGGGAGCCACAGAGGTGAGCTGTGGACGGGGGGTGCAGAGGTGAGCTGTGAATGGGGGGTGCAGAGGTGAGTTGGTGGCGGGGGAGCTGCAGAGGAGCGTTAGGGACAAGGAGTGCAGAGGTAAGCAGTGGTGAGATTCAAAAAGATGATTTATTGTGGATGGAGGCCGCAGAAATGAACTGTGGAGGGGACAACAGCAGTGACCTGTTCAAGAGGAATGCAGAAGCAAGCTGTGAAGGGGGGTGGCCGAGGTGAGCTGGGGATGAGGGGCCACGGAGGTGAGCTGGGGATGAGGGGCCACAGGTGAGCTGTAGATAGGGGTGCATAAGTGAGTTGCTAAGGGGGCTGTAGATGTGAACTGTGAATGGGAGTTGCAGAGGAGAGCTGTGGATGGGAGGTGCTGAGATGAGCTGTGGAGAAGGGCTGCAGAGGTGAGCTGTGGTGGTGGGGTGGGGAAGCAGAGATGAGCTGTGGATTGAGAGTGAAGTGAGGAGCTGTTGACAAGGGGGTCGCAGAGGAGAGCTGTTAATAGGGGGGGCCGCAGGGGAGAGCTGTTGATGGGGGGGGGGGGGGTGCCACAGGGGAGAGCTGTTGATGGGGGGGCGCAGGGGAGAGCTGTTGATTGGGGGGGGCGCAGGGGAGAGCTGTTGATGGGGGGGGCGCAGAGGAGAGCTGTTGATGGGGGGGCACGCAGAGGAGAGCTGTTGATGGGGGGCGCGCAGAAGAGAGCTGTTAATGGGGGGGCGTGCAGAGGAGAGCTGTTGATGGGGGGGCGTGCAGAGGAGAGCTGTTGATGGGGGGGCCGCAGATGAGAGCTGTTTATGGGGGGGGCGCAGAGGAGAGCTGTTTATGGGGGGGGGCGCAGAGGAGAGCTGTTTATGGGGGGGGGCGCAGAGGAGAGCTGTTTATGGGGGGGCCGCAGAGGAGAGCTGTTTATGGGGTGGGCCGCAGAGGAGAGCTGTTTATGGGGTGGGCCGCAGAGCAGAGCTGTTTATGGGGTGGGCCGCAGAGGAGAGCTGTTTATGGGGTGGGGCCGCAGAGGAGAGCTGTTTATGGGGTGGGGCTGCAGAGGAGAGCTGTTTATGGGGTGGGGCCGCAGAGGAGAGCTGTTTATGGGGTGGGGCCGCAGAGGAGAGCTGTTTATGGGGTGGGGCCGCAGAGGAGAGCTGTTTATGGGGTGGGGCCGCAGAGGAGAGCTGTTTATGGGGTGGGGCCGCAGAGGAGAGCTGTTTATGGGGTGGGGCCGCAGAGGAGAGCTGTTTATGGGGTGGGGCCGCAGAGGAGAGCTGTTTATGGGGTGGGGCCGCAGAGGAGAGCTGTTTATGGGGTGGGGCCGCAGAGGAGAGCTGTTTATGGGGTGGGGCCGCAGAGGAGAGCTGTTTATGGGGTGGGGCCGCAGAGGAGAGCTGTTTATGGGGTGGGGCCGCAGAGGAGAGCTGTTTATGGGGTGGGGCCGCAGAGGAGAGCTGTTTATGGGGTGGGGCCGCAGAGGAGAGCTGTTTATGGGGTGGGGCCGCAGAGGAGAGCTGTTTATGGGGTGGGGCCGCAGAGGAGAGCTGTTTATGGGGTGGGGCCGCAGAGGAGAGCTGTTTATGGGGTGGGGCCGCAGAGGAGAGCTGTTTATGGGGTGGGGCCGCAGAGGAGAGCTGTTTATGGGGTGGGGCCGCAGAGGAGAGCTGTTTATGGGGTGGGGCCGCAGAGGAGAGCTGTTGATGGGGGTGGGCCGCAGAGGAGAGCTGTGTAGTTTACATTTTAGCATTTCTTTTTTATTATTCAAAAAAAAATCCATAAAATGACTTGCATATCACCACAAAGTAATACTTTGGTTCTGTATCTTCTGGAAGGTGGGGAGGTGATGTAGACTAGGGTGTGTCGTGGCGGGTGGGGGCCAAAAAAAGTGTATCTTTTTTATTTATTTTATTTTATTTTTTTTCAGCATATTTCACCTAAGCAGGTCAATAAGCGGAATGGAGAACGTCTGAAAATTTGCTATCGTTGGTGCGAAGTCGCGCCGCTCGTTCCTATGCGGCGATTTCCCCTTTAAGACATTCCGCCTCTCTGCCAAGAGAGAAAGAGAAAACGCATCAAACGGACACTCCTCTATCAATTAGCGCTTTTAAAATAATATTTAAAAAAGAAAAATTTCCAGCACAGAAAAGCGGCAGCACACGTGGGTGACATTTTGCAGCGGATCCCCCCTCCCCTCCCCCCTCCCCGTGCCGCCCCAGCTCCTGCAGAGAGCACAGCCAGCGTGTTAAGATAGGAAACCCAAATTAGCAGGAAAAATACAAGCGTGACACAGTGCGTGTTTGTTTTTGTCAGTGCGCACACACTAAACATGTCAGATAAATATGCAGCCTGTCTGCATCTCCCCAGATTACATGCAGGAAGGTGCCGGCAGAGGCCCTCCTGACAAATTCCGCCATTTACCTCGGTGTCCTCAGATGATCTGATGTAACCACACAGGACAGCTGAAGGCATTCTTGTTTGCACAACGTTTACGCCGGGGGGGGGGGGGGGGGGGGGATCCTGACGTTCTGATTGGACGACGGGCTTTCCTTAACGCAAAGCTGCCAACGGCCTGAAGAATCGACCAAACCCCCCCATCCACCCAAAATCCCTGGTTTTTGCTGGAGCAGAGCGAGGTGCAGAGGGAACCTGCCAAGTATGTTCATGGATAATTCTCTTGCCCGAGGTGGCACGGAAGAGTCAACAGAGGAGAGTGGGATTTGGACTTATCACGTCGTAAATAACCGCCAGAACGTTAATTAGGAGGTCGCTTCTTCCAGCAGATAATGGCCCCACAGTGCGTATGTGTGCCGTGTTCTGACCGGCCGGCCGCAAACCGGGCCGGGGGAACGTGGGGTGACGTCACCGAGAACACACTCGCCTCTTGTTTATGTGTTGTTGTTTTTTTTTTTTTTTTGTTTGAATGATACATATAATTTGTTTCATTGGTCTGGATACGTTGCTCAGGTGCCCCTGCATCGCATTATGAGAGGTAGGGCTGAAGAACCCTAAAAAATTATTTTTTAAGGGGGGATCCTCATGCAAAAAATAACTAGAAAAATGTTGAGGTCCCCCTAAAAATCCATACTGGACCCTTGGTCCGAGCATGCGGGCTGACTGAGGGATGCTCGTGCAAAAAAATAAACAAAAAAAGATGTTGGGGTCCCCCTTAAAAATACAGACAATTTTCCCAAGCATACGGGCTGACTGGGGTTTTAGGGGGATCCTCAAGCAAAAAACAAACCAAAAAAAAATATGTTGGGGTCCCCCTAAAAATCCAGACCCTTGATTTAAGCATATGGGCTTGACTGGGGGGGGGGGGTTAGGGGGATCCTCAATCAAAAACAAAAAAAAAAATGCTGAGGTCCCCTAAAAATCCAAACCCTTTTTCCGCGTAACGGGCTGACTGGAGGGTTAGGGGGTTCCTCAAGCAAAAACAAAAAAATGCTGGGGTCCCCTAAAAATCCAGACCCTTGTTCCGAGCATGCGGGCTGATTGGAGGGTTAGGGGGATCCTCAAGCAAAAACAAAAAAAAATGCTGGGGTCCCCTAAAAATCCAGAACCTTGTTCCGAGCATGCCGGCTGACTAGGGGGTTAGGGGGATCCTCAGGCAAAAAACAAAACAAAAAAATGTTGGGGTTCCCCCTAAATATCCAGACCATTTTCCCGAGCATTCGTGCAGACTGGGGGGGTTAGGGGGACCCTCAAGCAAAAAACAAAACATAAAAAAGATGTTGGAGGTCCCCCTAAAAATCCAGACCCTTGATTTGAGCATAATGGCTGACTGGGGGGTTAGGGGGATCCTCAAGCAAAAAAAAAAAAAAGATGCTAGAGCCCCACTAAAAATCCATACAGGACCCTTGCTCCGAGCATGCGGGCTGACTGGGGGTTAGGGTGGTCCCCAAGCAAAAACAAAACAAAAAAAAAAGATATTGGAGGTCCCCCCCTAAAAACCCAGACCCTGGTTCCGAGCATATGGGCTGACTGGGGGGTTAGGGGGATCCTCAAGCAAAAACAAAACAAAAAAAAAAGATGTTGGGGGTCCCCCCTAAAAACCCAGACCCTTGTTCCAAGCATACGGGCTGACTTGGGGGGTTATTGGGAAGAAAGTGCGCTAGATATGTGCAATTGGTTTTGTTTCCGAATTTGTTTTTTTTTACTAATTTCGACAAACTCGTTAATTTGGAAATATCGGAATTAACGAAAATCTATTTAATGAATTTTTCCAAAATATTCGTGAATTTGAATATTTTTTGAAAATTCCTAAATTCTAATATTCAAAAAGTTCGGAAAATCTGAAATTCAAAATCCGGAAATTCAAAAATCTGAAATGGTAACAAACTAATAATAACTTAACTATTACTAACTATTAAATTGTAGGCATTGGAATTTCCTTTCAAATTTGGCTGTTGGTGAACGAAACAAATACGAATTTATCCGAAGTTACGATTTATCCAAATTAAAGACTGCCATATCTAAACGAATGGAATGTAATGAATTAAAATAAAAATAAATAATAATAAAAACTTTATTATTATTTATTATGAATTTGTTTAGATGGGGCATTCGTTATTTTTGATAATTCGTAATTTTGGATGAATTCGTATCCGTTACGTTGACTGACAGCCAAATTTGAAAGCAAATTCCAATGCCTATAATTTAATAGTTTACACGTTGGTTAACTAAGGCCGCGTACACACGGGCGGACTGTTGGCTCAACTTTGTCCGCTGAACAGTGTTTCAGCGGACAGTCCGCTCGTGTGTGGGGCTTCAGCGGACAGTTTCAGCGGACAGTTTGACGAACAAAGTTTTTCGGAAATTCCGAAAAACTGTCCGCTGAAACTTGGTTTGAGCGAACAGTCCGCCCGTGTGTAGGCCACTTTCGAAATGAGCAAACTGTTCCCGCTCGGAGGGAAGTCTGCTCATTTCGAGCGCGTGTGCAGGTAGGCGGGGCCCGCGACGGAGACGTCGCGGGCTCCGCCGCCTGGAATGGACTTAAAGGGGAACCCCAACGCCGAAAAAAATCGGCGTGGGGGTCCCCCCAAAGTCCACAACAGACCCTTGTCCGAGCACGCTACCCGGCCGGCCAGGAAAGGGGGGCGAGCGAGCGCGCCCCCCCTCCTGAGCCGTACCAGGCCGCGTGCCCTCAACATGGGGGGTGCCTTGGGGAAGGGGGGGCCGCGCGGCCCCCCCACCCCAAAGCACCTTGTCCCCATGTTGATGAGGACAAGGGCCTCTTCCCGACAACCCTGGCCGTTGGTTGTCGGGGTCTGCGGGCGGGGGGCTTATCGGAATCCGGGAGCCCCCTTTAATAAGGGGGCCCCCGGATACCGGCCCCCCACCCTATGTGAATGAGTATGGGGTACAATGTACCCCTACCCATTCACCTGTAAAATAAAAGTACCCAAAAAAAAACACAACACACGAGATAAAATATTTTATTGCACAGCTCCGGGGGTCTTCCGTCTTCGGGGGTCTTCTCGCCGGACTCCTCCGCTATCTTCTTGTAGCTCCTTTGCTAGCGGAGGAGTCCGGCTTTCTTACTCCCCGCCGCCGGCCTCTTCTCCCGACTTCGGGGGTCTTGTCCCCCTCTTCGGTTCTTCTGCCGGGCCACCGCGCCTTCTTATAGCTCTTTTGCAGGCGGTGGCCCGGTCTTCTGTCGCCGCCGCCTTCCGTTCTTCTTCTTCTTCTTGTTCTTCTTGTTCTTCTCCAGGAGATGTTGACACGTCGCTCTCTCCGGCCGGAATGCCAGAGCCGCGCTGCGCGGCCACTTATATAGTGACAATGGGGCGATGTCACATGGTATATGTCACATGGGTTGGTCACATGGGTTGATGTCACATGGGGACTATGACATCGTAAGGGGGCGGGGTCACCATGTGACCAACCCATGTGACATATACCATGTGACACCGCCCCATTGTCACTATATAAGTGGCCGCTCAGCGCGGCTCTGGCATTCCGGCCGGAGAGAGCGACGTGTCAACATCTGGAGAAGAACAAGAAGAAGAAGAACGGAAGGCGGCGGCGACAGCGGCGACAGAAGACCGGGCCACCGCCTGCAAAAGAGCTATAAGAAGGCGCGGTGGCCCGGCAGAAGAACCGAAGAGGGGGACAAGACCCCCGAAGTCGGGAGAAGAGGCTGGCGGCGAGGAAGAAAGCCGGACTCCTCCGCTAGCAAAAGAGCTACAAGAAGATAGCGGAGGAGTCCGGCGAGAAGACCCCCGAAGACGGAAGACCCCCGGAGCTGTGCAATAAAATATTTTATCTCGTGTGTTGTGTTTTTTTTTTGGGTACTTTTATTTTACAGGTGAATGAGTAGGGGTACATTGTACCCCATACTCATTCACATAGGGTGGGGGGCCGGTATCCGGGGGCCCCCTTATTAAAGGGGGCTCCCGGATTCCGATAAGCCCCCCGCCCGCAGACCCCGACAACCAACGGCCAGGGTTGTCGGGAAGAGGCCCTTGTCCTCATCAACATGGGGACAAGGTGCTTTGGGGTGGGGGGGCCGCGCGGCCCCCCCTTCCCCAAGGCACCCCCCATGTTGAGGGCACGCGGCCTGGTACGGCTCAGGAGGGGGGGCGCGCTCGCTCGCCCCCCTTTCCTGGCCGGCCGGGTAGCGTGCTCGGACAAGGGTCTGTTGTGGACTTTGGGGGGACCCCCACGCCGATTTTTTTCGGCGTTGGGGTTCCCCTTTAAGTCCATTCCAGGCGGCGGAGCCCGCGACGTCTCCGTCGCGGGCCCCGCCTACCTGCACACGCGCTCGAAATGAGCGGACTGTTGCCTCGTGTGTGGGCGAGTCCGCTCATTTCAAAAGTTGCGCGGACTTAGTACGACGAACAAAGTTTGCCGTATTTGTCCGCTCAAAAAGTGCCGTGTGTGGGCGTGTTCGTTCATTCAAAAGTTTGAGCGGACTGTTTGACTAACTTAGTTTCGGCAGACAGTCCCTGCGTGTGTACGCCACCTAATAGTTTATTCATTAGTTGGCTATTATTTCAAATTTTCGGATTTTCCTTCTTTCGAATTTTTGGATTCCTTTTCATATTTTCGGATTTTCTAATTTCTGGATTTTCCGATATTTTGTAGATTTACGAATTTCGATCATAACCAATGACCCAAAAAAAAAAAAAAAAAAAAAAAACCAATAGAGGGATAACAAACAAATTTTTTGGCAGGGCACATGTCTAATGTGCACCCCCACCTTCTTCCTTGACCATACCAGGCCATATGCCCTCAACACGAGGAGGTGCCTTGTCGGGGGGACCCCACTAGTCATCAACTGTCAGCTGGATTTCCCACTGACAGCTAAACGTAAAGAAAAGAATTGCTGGCATTAAACAATATGGGAACTAAAATGGCGTGGGCACCCCCCCCCCCCTCCAATCTATACCATGCCCTTTGGGTCTGGTATGGATTTTGAGGGGAACCCCCACACCAAAATAAAAATGGCATACCATATTTTACATACCATGTAAAATACATACCAGACCCTAATCTGGGCATGCAACCAGGTAGTCCAGGAAAGGGGACCCCTCCCTCCTTTTGAATCATACCATGCCAAATGCCCCCAACATCGGGGGGTACTTTAGGGCAGAGCACCTTGTCCACATGTTGATTTGGACAAGGGCCTCTTCCCCACAACCCTAGCTGGTGGTTGTGGGGGTCTGCAGGCAGGCAGCTTATCGGAAATGTCCCCTTGTGTAGATCCATTGTCAATCAAGATGCCCACTGCCAACCGGAAAAAAAAGTTCCGCTCCCGACGAAGGCTCCCACCAAATGACGGCTCCCGCTGCTAAATGAGCGAAGGAGTGGGGGCCAACCGGTGATGTCACTGGGTGACCCTGCCCTCCCTTGTGATTTTTGACCAACCAGGGCAAGCTGGGGTCGATGATGTCACAAGGAGCCACCCACCCGATGTTTCTTGAAGCAGAGCAGGGTGTGTAAGTCTGGTTGCAACCCACCCACAGCCATCGACTGGGCGTTGGCATATAATCAAGGGACAGCCCCTGAGCTTCGCCAACATATAGTTCCACCAAATCCAAAGTTCCCATTGAAACAAATTATGAAGTTCAGCTTTAACTGAAATCATGTGCAGGTCTAAAGAGGAGGAGAGAGTAGAAGATATGCTTATGTAGTTCCTAGGACGTGTCTCCTACGTCCAAGGTCTGTAACTGGTTAAAATCATGCGTGATGAAGACTTCCCGAAGAAGATGTGTTCATAGAGCGCCTCTCTTTCTCTTTGAATAAAGGAAAATGCAGAGTAAGGAATTGCGTTTCATTTAGCGTAATTTGCGTTTTACGGCATTTAAAGTGGACCTGTCATATGATGTTCTGTTTCAAATGCCGCTTTATGCATTGGCATGCCCTCCTCAGACCCAGCCTGTCTGGACAGTATGGTCACCTGCTGACTTAGCACCATCCACAGCCAGCTCAACCCTTCAATAAGACGCAGAGGGGGATTGCAGCACAATTTTTACTTCAGCTAATCATAGTACAGAAGATGATTTCTCCAGTCTTTTGAAGTGTAAGAAGGCAGTGACTTTGCTAAGCCCTGTCTCTGCCAATAACTAACGCCAAAACGCGGTGCAAAAGGGCTTGTTGGGTGCACGTTTCCCACAATGCAGGTGAACACGTTGACCTTGCAAGAGGCATGTGGGTGCCAATGAATTATTAATGGCGCCCCAAATGCTTCTGCGGCCACCAAACCCCATGTAGCTTGGTGCAGTGCCTTTGGAAAAACAAGAGCTTGTACTACGTTCATATGAATAGGCTATCAAAACTGGACTGCGCAGGTAAAAGGCCCTGACTGCAGGAAGGTGGGGAGGGTCTAGCTAGGACTAAAATGGAGGGGAGGACAGAGGGGGAAACCAAAACACAGTAGTAAACAAATTGTAGTGTCTCAAAACCACCACTAGATGTCAACATACTTCAAAACTATAATGCAGTTCAATGCAACCCAATGTACAGGGATAGGGACAATTGTAGACATGCAGCCATAATCAGGTTGAACTGGATGGACTGGGGTCTTTATTCAACCTTACCAACTATCTGATCTGATCTGGCCATGAAGTGTTCAGGTCCTTATGTCACAAGGTTGACAACTGTCTGGAACTTGTCAGGGCACTAGAATTTACACGGTCGTGTCATCTCTGAGCCAGCATCTGCGTCCAGGAAGTAGATGGTGAGCCTGGATGATGACTGAACAAAGATGGTGCTGTCCTCCTGGGGAGAAAAGCAGAAGGCATTATCAGGAGGAGTACTGTCATTTCTGTGAGAGGCCAACTTAACATTGCCCACGTAACATTATATCTATAATATTTTGATGACAGGTCCACTTTCAGATACAAGTAGGGGAGCCCTTGTAGAGTCCATCAGTTGGGGAGACGATTGAGGTTGCACAATGTCCCTTTTGACATCCATGATCAGACCTTAGGAATGCGATGGTTCTCCAGTGTCATCTTTCACTTCTCGGAAGGTTTCTAAATAAAGAACCAATCTTCCCATAAATGCAGCTCAGCGGTTTGTGGCGATGCTCCGGTTCCTGGTAGGACGTTCACCTGAGGCTGAATCCCGTTGAAGGTCAGCTGTCATGGTTTCCCTTGAAGACATGGCTGCCTACTGCACTCCCTGCGGGCCGCATTGTTTTTCCTCTCCCTTGACTTAAGGCTCCGGTCTTGCGGTCACTTTCTGTCTAAGAGACGCTCGTCTCTCTCTGGTAGAATGGATGGATTGTGGCAGATCGGGAGAACACCGAGGTCACACCAAGCTGAAGGTACTTTGTAGAGTTTATCAGCTGAGCTGGTCACTTCAAGAAAGATTTCAGGACAAGCATAAAAAGAGCAGCACAGGCAATGTCTTTCACTGTCCATGGACAACATTGTATAATTCCAGGAACAAAGAAACTTTTGTGTGTGTAAATATATATATATATATATATTATAATATTTTTCCACAATAGCCACCACGAAGATTATTCTGTGTTGTGTGCGCCACATATCTCATGGTCCGGAGAAAGGCCAAGGCCACTCTGGAATGTCAGCAGAGATGAGCCATGGTCAGAATGCAGGCCAAGGTTACACCAGGAGTTCAGCAGAGGCAGAGTTGTGGTCTTGAGGCAGGCTGAGGCCACGCCAGAAAGTGAGTAGAGGCAGAGTCGTCAGAAGGCAAGCCAGGGTCATACCATGAGGTTGACAGAGGCACAGTCATGGTCAGGAGGCAATTTAAGGTTACACCATGAGATTAGCACAGCAGAGAGATGGTTAGAAGGGAGGTCAAGGCCCCACCGGGAGGTCGACAGAGGACAGTGATGTGGTCAGGAGGCAGGCCAAGGCCACTCTGGAATGTCTCAGAGATGATCCATGGTCAGAATGCAGGCCAAGGTTACACCAGGAGTTCAGCAGAGGCAGAGTTGTGGTCTTGAGGCAGGCTGAGGCCACGCCAGAAAGTCAGTAGAGGCAGAGTCGTCAGAAGGCAAGCCAGGGTCATACCATGAGGTTGACAGAGGCACAGTCATGGTCAGGAGGCAATTTAAGGTTACACCATGAGATTAGCACAGCAGAGGGATGGTTAGAAGGGAGGTCAAGGCCCCACCGGGAGGTCGACAGAGGACAGTGATGTGGTCAGGAGGCAAGTTGAGGTTGCACCTGGAGATCAGCAGAGACAGAGATGTGGTCTGGGGGCAGGATGAGGTCACACCAAGATGTCAGAAGAGTCGTGGTCTGAGGATAGGCCAAGGTTACACCAAGAGGTCAGCAAAGGCAGAGATGTGGTCTAGGGGCAGGCTGAGGTCATGCCAGGAGGTCAGCAAAGACCTGATCAGGAGGTAGGCTAAGGTCACACTAGGAGGTCAACTGAGGCAGAGTTGTGGTCAGGAGGCATGTCAAGGCCACACTAGGAAGTCGGCAGAAGTAGACACAATGTATAGGGATATGGACAATTGTAGACAGGCACCCACACTCACTCAGGTTTAACTGGATGGACTGGTGTCTTTATTTAACCTTATTAACTATGTAACTATGTAGGCTCTTGGCCAGAAGGTAGGCCAAGGTCACGACGGGAGGTTAGCAGAGACCAGCCATGGTCAGAAGGCAGCCTGAGGTCACACCAGGATCTCAGCAAGGGCAGAGTCATGGTTAGGAGGCAGACAAACCAAGGGTACACCAGGAAGTCAACATAGGCAAAGTTGTGGTCTGGGGGCAGGCCAAGGTCAGCAGAGGTAGAGTCGTACGCAGTAGCCAGGCCAAGGCCACACCAGGAGGTCAGCAGAGGCAGAGTCATACTCAGCAGGCAGGCCAAGGTTACACCAGGAGGTCAGCAGAGACCTGGTCGGGAGGCAAGCTAAGATCACACCAGGAAGTCAGCAGAGGCAGAGTTGTGGTCTAGAGGCAGGTAAAGCCCACACCAGGAGGTCAGCAGAGTCATACTCAGCAGGCAGGCCAAGGTTACACCAGGAGGTCAGCAGAGACATGGTCGGGAGGCAAGCTAAGATCACACCAGGAGGTCAGCAGAGGCAGAGTCGTACTCAGCAGACAGGCCAAGGTTACACCAGGAGGTCAACAGAGATATGGTCGGGAAGCAAGCTAAGATCACACCAGGAAGTCAGCAGAAGCAGAGTCGTAGTCTAGAGGCAGTTCAAGGTCACAGCAGGCAGTCCAGCAGAGGCAGAGTTGTGGGCAGGAGGCAGCCCGAGGCCCCACCAGGAAGTCAGCAGAGGCAGAGTTGTGGTCAGGAGGCAGGCCAAAGTCCATACCAGGAGGTCAGAAGCCATGGTTAGAAACTAGCTGAGCCAGCAATGGGCAGGCAAACGAAGACAAGGTCTGGAACTAGATGGGGGTCACAACGGGAAATCAGAGCTGAGACAAGTCAAGGAACAAGCCAAGTCAGTAATGAGTAAGCAGGTCCCAGGCACAGGTCAGGTTTGTGTGCTAGGGTAACAGCTGAAGACCATGCATCAACTTCCTCACTCTCCCCCACTCCTCTTAAAGGCTGTCTAGTGCTAAGATTCAAAATGGACATACGGACACCTGTCAGTTAGTGTGTTCGCTAAACATGCTTGCATCCCTAGACTTCTACCGGTGACCCTTGTAAAGGCCCGTACACACGGTCGGACTTTTTGACAACAAACATGCAAATTAGCTGTTTTGGAGCAACATCCGACTGTGTGTACGCTCCATCGGACAAACTTTTTCTGTTTTCATCGGACTTTTGTTGGCTCTGCGAACGGACAAACTTTTTGACAACAGAAGTCCGATGGAGCAAAGTCCTACCGTGTGTATGCAAAAGCATCGGACTTTTGTACAAGGTACAAACACGCATGCTCAGAACCATTGCAAACGATCAGACTAAAATACAGAAGTTGACCAAAGGTGGCGCTGGAGTCATTGAACGTCCTCTTTTGAAGCGGCGTCAGTACGTTGTGACGTCACCACGTTCGTGTTTGTTGTCAAAAAGTCCGACCGTGTGTATGCAATACAAACTTGTGGACAACACACTTTGTACAAAAGTCCACGGAAAAGTTTGTACAAGTCCGACCGTGTGTATGGGGCTTTATCTTCATCTTCTGATGCAACCTGACAATACGGATCTCTCATCTTAGATCAACCAGTTGCCTCCAGGGGTAAAGCAGAAAAAGCTCAGAGCTGCGGAGGACCGGCCCCTGACGCGTTGTGTTTTGTTACACTATGAAAGTATTTAATTGAAGAAACAATCTGTTTTTCAATAGACATTTGAGCTAATTGATTGTTTCCAGATGTTTCTACATGTACAATGTATCCAGAGGGCAGAACCATCTGCGAGGACGGGGAATTCATCCCATCCTCGCTCCGGATAAACCGCGCATTTAATGATCTCCAGTCCCCCGAAACTGCAATTTATTCTCTGCCCCGTCCTAAACAAACCTCCCCTATCAAAGCCAACCATCGAAGAGAAATAAACACACCGCAGAGCCGCACTTGACCAACATCAACACGGAAACAAAAAGTTTAACAATTATAAATAAACAAATGATGGGAGTCCCCCCTCCCCCTCCCTGCACTGCAGAGGAACTGTATGGAGAATTAGAGCTGCCCCTCCGAGTCTGCGGCTGCACCCGGGAAAAATCCCTGGCTTTATTATATATTTACTTAGTAGTAGTACTTTAGTTTTAATATTTTTATCAAAATAATAAATATATATATATATATATATATATATATATATATATATATATATATATATATTATATATATATATATATATATATAATATATATATATATATAATATATATAATTATTATTATTTTCTTTATTATGAGTATTATTATTATGATTATTATTTCTAAAGTTATTTATGATTATTATTTTATTAATAATAATAATACTCAATAAAGAAAATAATTATCATTTATTATTATAATTTATATTGAGTATTATTATTAAAATATTTTATTATTATTAAAATAATAATCATAAATAACTTTAGAAATAATAAGTTATTTATGATTATTATTTTATTAATAATAATATTACTACTCATAATAAAGAAAATAATAATTATCTTTTATATTGATTATTATTATGATTATTTCTAAAGTTATTTATGATTATTATTAATAATAATAATAGCAACATTGTTATCCTTGTTTTTGTTATTATTATTATTATTATTATTATTATTACGTTATGATTATAATTAGTAGTAGAAGGCATCTCCTTAAAGAGAACCTGTCATGCCAAAATAGTATCACATATATTTTTTACACCCTAGCACTTAAATCCCCCTTCCCAAAGAAGACATGCAAATGTAAAACACACGTTGGGAGTGCCTATGAAAATGTTGATTGCGCTACATGTGTTGCATCTCGCCGTGCATGCCGGAGTGAGAGCAATAATTCTACGAACGTTATTGACTGTTATCTGTTAACTGATTTCCTGGGGGGGGGGGGGGGGGGGTTTGAAACTGTCGCCTATCAGCATTTGAGGGTACCTAAGTCTGTCTCCGTTTTCACAGGCGCACACTATTTTAAGCCTTGACATATTTGGTATCTATTTACTCAACGCAGCCTCCCCTTTCATATTTTACCAGCAGTTTATTTGTGCGCCATAAAATGTACCCCAAACCCGGTCAGTTCTGCTGCGTGACATATTGTGCAAACCAAATCGCGAGACGTGTGCCCCCCCCCCCAAATTTTTTTTTTCCAGAACTCATGTTTGGGGTCGACGCGCGTCACATAATTTTAGTTTGCAAGATTGCAGTGTGCGATTTTTGTCCTGCAACAATTGCAGCCAAATCGCCAAATGGCATCGCAAACCCATCCTTTGGCACGTAGAGGTGGATTTTGGCGTGTAGCGGAGTATTTTGGCGTGTAGCGGAGTATTTTGGCGTGTAGCGGAGTATTTTGGCGTGTAGCGGAGGATTTTGGCGTGTAGCGGAGGATTTTGGCGTGTAGTGGAGGATTTTGGCGTGTAGCGGATGATTTTGGCGGGTAGCGGAGGATTTTGGCGTGTAGCGGATGATTTTGGCGGGTAGTGGAGGATTTTGGCGTGTAGCGGATGATTTTGGCGGGTAGTGGAGGATTTTGGTGTGCAGCGGATGATTTTGGCATGTAGTGGAGGATTTCGGCGTGCAGCGGTGGATTTCGGCGTATAGCGGAGGATTTCGGCATGTAGCAGTGTTTTTTGTCTTACATTGGAGAGCAGAGGGCAGTCTGCGGACGTCCCCGGAGTCTACATTGAATGAAATGAATGATTGCATCGGGGCGGCCCGGCTCAGAGGAGGTTAATGATGATTTTCTCATAATCGGTCGGCTGTCAGCGCCATTTACTTTCCAGGAGTAATGATAATAAAGTGGAATTAAAACAAATTGATTGCTCCTTGTCTCTGGCAGAGCTTCCTCCAATCCTCATCTCTTCCCATTAGACAAGCAGAGAATCAGATCACAAGAATGTGATACAGACAACGGCTTAAAGAGGACCAGTCATTACAATGGATGGTTCACCTAAATCAATAGTACATCAGCAAATCCCAATATTCTCTCCAGTATATGAAATGGAAGTATATAATGTGGTGTGTCTGTGTACATGTGTGAGATATATATATATATATATATATATATATATATATCTCTCATCTCTCTCTCTCTTTTATTTATATAGATAGATGGATAGATAGATATTTTTATATATATATATAGAGAGAGAGAGAGAGATGAGATCTCTCTCTAATATATTCTCTAATATATTTTATATATATGTATATATATATATATATATATATATATATATATATATATAATGTGGATATATAGATAGAGAGATTATATTAAATATATATCTATCTATATATGAGGGAATATATATATATATATTGTAGATAGATAATGTGTCTAACAAAAGTGACCGCTGTATGGTCTTGGCCACCGTGCTGCAGCTCAGTTTCAGGGTCTTGGCAATCTTCTTATAGCCTAGGCCATCTTTATGTAGAGCAACCATTCTTTTTTTTTTCCAGATCCTCAGAGAGTTCTTTGCCATGAGGTGCCATGTTGAACTTCCAGTGACCAGTATGAGAGATTGAGAGCGATAACACCAAATTTAACACACCTGCTCCCCATTCACACCTGAGACCTTGTAACACTAACGAGTTACATGACACCAAGGGAGGGAAAATGGCTAATTGGGCCCAATTTGGACATTTTCACTTAGGGGTGTACTGACTTTTGTTGCCAGCGGTTTAGACATTAATGGCTGTGTGTTGAGTTATTTTGAGGGGACGGGAAATTTACACTGTTATACAAGCTGTACACTCACTACTTTACATTGTAGACAAGTGTGTATATAATATACACACAGTATCTCACTTAAGTGAGTACACCCCTCAGTCACATCTTTGTAAATCTTTTCTTCTATCTTTATATATCTCTATAGAGTGTGTGTGTGTGTGTGTGTGTGTGTGTGTATATAATATATATATATATATATATATATATATATATATATATATACACACACACCACACATCAACGCAGCTAGCTAGTGAAGCTGGTGCTCCTGCAGCAGGGTCCTGCACCGCAGGCGAATGCGCTGCAGTTGCGGCTTGCAGTTCTCAGTGGTACACCGGTGTGGTAATCACCGCACTTCTAGTTCATTGACACGTCCTTCAGTTCTCCAACCAAAAATCTGGGCCTCGGTATGGACAGGGAGCTGCAGGAAGAGTGGGCAGGAGCCTGGCATTGCACCCACCCACTGATCTCGATTTGCAATGCATCTACAAACCGATTTGCAAATAAATAATAAGCTCACTTTTTTTGCTGTAAATGTGCATTTATTTATTTATTTAAAAAAAGATGGACTCCGCCTTTAAGCCGAGCAGAGCTTGTCTCATAGACTTGTACTGAGATGAGGATCAATAACCAAATCATTGTGCAGTGATACCGAACGGAATCCAGCTCTGCATGTGTATCTCTAAATCATATTCCCCTCTCCCCTACTATGGACTGTGTAAAAAAATGCTCTCTATGCAGTTTTATGAATGGCTTGTCTATTGATTACCAATAATTATAGAGCATCAGCGAGACAACAAATCAATTTCTATAATTCAGATTGCTGCTTCCTATATAATGGATGATATTTAAAGGGGACAGTTGGGTTTTATTGGTATTGTGTATTTAATGCTTATATATAGGAGATCAGTTTAATGAGCTGATCAATTGGTGCTATTGGTTTTAAACTCTATATATATATATATATATATATATATATATATATATATATATATATATATATATATATCTCACAAAAGTAAGTACACCCCTCACATATTTTGTACCTCTTTTCTTCTCTCTTTTCATGTGACAACACTGAAGAAATGACACTTGTCTACAATGTAAAGTAGTGAGTGTACAGCTTGTATAACAGTGTCAGTTTCCTGTCCCCTCAAAATAACTCAACACACAGCCATTAATGTCTAAACCGCTGGCAACAAAAGTCAGTACACCCCTAAGTGAAAATGTCTAAATTGGGTCCAAAGAGTCAATATTTTGTGTGGCCGCCGTTATTTTGCAGAACTGCCTTAACCCTCTTGGGCATGGATCTCCAAACTATGGCCCTCCAGCTGTTGCGGAACTACACGTCCCACAAGGTATTGTAAAACTCTGACATTGACAGACATGGCTAGGCGTGAAGGGAATTGTAGTTACTGAACAACTGGAGGGCAACAGTTTGGTGACTCCTGCTCTTCGGAATGGAGGTCACCAGAGTTTCACAGGTCACCACTGGAGTCCTCTTCCACTCCTCCATGACAACATCACGGGGCTGGTGGATGTTGGAGACCTTGCGCTCCACCACCTTCCGTTTGAGGATGTCCCATAGATGCTCAATAGGGTTTAGGTCTGGAGACATGCCTGGCCAGTCCATCACCTTGAACCTCAGCTTCTTTAGCAAGGCAGTGGTCTTCTTGGAGGTGCTTGAGGTCGTTATCATGTTGGAATACTGCCCTGCAGCCCAGTCTCTGAAGGGAGGGGATTATGCTCTGCTTCAGTATGTCACAGTACATGTTGGTATTCATGGTCCCCTCAATGATCTGTAGCCCCCCAGTGCCGGCAGCACTCATGCAGCCCCAGACCATGACACCCCCACCACCATGCCTGACTGTAGACAAGACACACTTGTCTTTGTCCTCCTCACCTGGTTGCCCCCACACATGCTTGTCACCATCTGAACCCAATAGGTTTATCTTGGTCTCATCAGACCACAGGACATGGTTCCAGTAATCCATGTCCTTCGTCTGATTGTCTTCAGATATGACGCTAAGCACGTGCACTCAACTTCTTTTTTTCAGATTCTCAGAGACTTCTTTGCCATGAGGTGCCACCAAATTTAACACACCTGCTCCCCATTCACACCTGAGACCATGTAATACTAACGAGTCAAATGACACCGGGGAGGGAAAATGGCAAATTGGGCCCAATTTGGACATTTTCACTTAGGGGTGTACTCTTTTCTTGCCAGCGGTTTAGACATTAATGGCTGTCTGTTGCGTTATTTTGAGGGGAAAGCAAATTTACACTGTTATACAAGCTGTACAATCACTACTTTACATTGTAGACAAGTGTCATTTCTTCAGTGTTGTCACATGAAAAGATAGAAGGAAATATTTACAAAAATGTGAGGGGTGTACTCACTTTTATGAGATACTGTATATACAATATTCCAGTGTGGCTGTACAGTTAAACCAACTAGCACAGATCAGACTGGAGTTCTCGGGCACCCTACCCAAAGTGACTCCCGTCACAGGTACTAGTAGGTTTTACTTTGTTTACCAACAAAGTCATTGCTCACCATAACGGCACAAATATGATAACCAGCTCACAGTTTAGGAGCTCGGGCTGTACTTGCTGCAGGCGTGTTCCAGGTCGGTGAATGTACTGAAGCCAGAGACAGCCCGGCATCTGGCATTAACCCATTTGTGACCAGGTGACTGATGCCTAGAAGTCCAGACCAAATTTAGCAGCACAGTCTGTTGCACTGACTATAACATGGCTTCCAACTGTTCCTCATTTGAAGGGGCTGTTCCTCCCCTCTGCCCCTCATTCCTCTTCAGCTAGCCATCATTTTGGTCTAACCTATAAGGAACCCTGAAATGAACTAAACCTGAAAATGTCAAATAAGGAAAATAAGTTTTTTGGGACTTTAAATGCCTCCAATCCCGCCTCCAATCCCTATCAATAATATTCAAAAAGGGGGGAGGGGGGGTGGAAGGAGGGAAGTGGGACTTTAAATGAAGCACACAGCAAGTAAAAAGTTGGTCAAGCGACTGGAAAATTGTATTTATTAATATTTTATAATCCATGATCCACTATAAAACATTTTGGGCATCAAGCCTCTAAAAAAAAACATTTTGGGCATCAAGCCTCTAAAAAAAAATATTTTGGGCATCAAGCCTCTAAAAAAAAACATTTTGGGCATCAAGCCTCTGCCTAGTGAATCTTGGATGAGCATGCAATACATGAAAATGCTACAATCGGATAGAAGTTAGCATTTGAAAGAAACAACAATGACAATTAATGCATATAATACATGGGTCATAATAAATGATGTTAAATGTAAATAAAATCAAATGATATCTTATTATTCCATGATTAATATGAAGATAAAAAAAATTGATAAAGCCTCAACGCGTTTCACGGCACAACAACTGCTCATCAGGAGCATAATCATGGAATGAATCTAAAAATAAAAAATAAAAAAATTGGGTAAAGGAGGGAAGAGGAAGGAAATGTATAATTAATGAGGGCTGTGCGTCCAACTCACGTCTGCATCCACACACCAGCAGAATAGCATCGGGGATCGTCACAACATCGCAGAGCAAAGCTCCCAGGCACCTCTCTCTCCCCTCCCCTTCTCCCTTTCCCCCATTCTCGCTTGTGCTCTTTCTCATTCCTCCTCGCCCTCTCTCTCTCTCTCTCTCTCCCCTTCCTCTCCCCTCTCTCTCCCTTGCTCTCCCCCTCCCCTTCTCCCCTATTCCTTCTCTCTCTCTCTCTCTCTCCCCCTCTCTCTTCCCTCTCCCCTATTCTCTCTCTCTGCCCCTATTCTCTCTCTCTCTGCCCCTCTCCCCTATTCTCTCTCTCCCCTCTCCCCATTCTCTTTACCCTCTCCCCTATTCTCTCTCTCTCTTTTCCCTCTCCCAATCTCTCTCTCTCTCTCTCTCTCTCTCTCTCTCTCTCTCTCTCTCTCTCTCTCTCTCTCTCTCTTCTCTCTCTCCATTCTCTCTCTTTGCCCCTCTCCCCTATTCTCTCTCTCTCTCTCTCTCTCTTTTCCCTCTCCCCTGTTCTCTCTCTCTTTTCCCTCTCCCCTGTTCTCTCTCTCTTTTCCCTCTTCCCTGTTCTCTCTCTCTTTTCCCTCTTCCCTGTTCTCTCTCTCTTTTCCCTCTTCCCTGTTCTCTCTCTCTTTTCCCTCTTCCCTGTTCTCTCTCTCTTTTCCCTCTTCCCTGTTCTCTCTCTCTTTCCCTCTCCCCTGTTCTCTCTCTCTCTCCCCCCTCTCCCCTGTTCTCTCTCTCTCTCTCGCTCTCCCCTGTTCTCTCTCTCTCTCTCGCTCTCCCCTGTTCTCTCTCTCGCTCTCTCTCTCGCTCTCCCCTGTTCTCTCTCTCGCTCTCCCCTGTTCTCTCTCTCGCTCTCCCCTGTTCTCTCTCTCGCTCTCCCCTGTTCTCTCTCTCGCTCCCCCCTCTCCCCTGTTCTCTCTCTCGCTCCCCCCTCTCCCCTGTTCTCTCTCTCGCTCCCCCCTCTCCCCTGTTCTCTCTCTCTCTCTCGCTCCCCCCTCTCCCCTGTTCTCTCTCTCTCTCTCTCTCTCTCTCGCTCCCCCCTCTCCCCTGTTCTCTCTCTCTCTCTCTCTCTCTCGCTCCCCCCTCTCCCCTGTTCTCTCTCTCTCTCTCTCTCTCGCTCCCCCCTCTCCCCTGTTCTCTCTCTCTCTCTCTCTCTCGCTCCCCCCTCTCCCCTGTTCTCTCTCTCTCCCCCCCCTCTCCCCTATTCTCTCTCTCCCTCTCAGCCCCTCTCCCCTATTCTTTCTCTGCCCTCTTCCCTATTATCTCTCACTCTCTCTCTCCCCCCTATTCTCTCTCTGACCCCTCCCCTATTCTCTCTCTCTCTCCCCCCTCTCCCCTATTCTCTCTCTCTCTCCCCCCTCTCCCCTATTCTCTCTCTCTCCTTGCGCAAATGTCATGAAAAAAGGAATACTGACTTAATTGAACCTCCTCCTTCCACAATTCAGCTCCAGTGGAAAACACAACACGTCTCGGTCAGCCGCCACATCTGAGACATTTCAATGGACTGAGTTGGCTGGTTTGCGCTGTGTACAGAAGGCGGCGGGTGAATTGCGGCATTAATCAGCATTGTGAGATGTGGGCACGGACAGATACCTGTGGTTGACCCCCCCGGGGACGGGCAGTGCCAAGTTCTAGCAGAACCCGGGATGCCACACAGCGATCACTAAACCATAGCCGGGCCCATGCCAGGACGGCCGAGGTCGGCCCCGCGGGGCGTAGCACAGAGCCCGGCTTCATTCCCTCGCCGCAGAAAGAATGCATTTGCAGCCACGCGGAGGGCTCATCGCCTTTCATGCATTTTTCTGAAGAATCTGAACTTCTAATGTCTCAAAATAACTGAAGCTGCAATTTCATAACGGGTCTAATTAGACATTTCAGGGGGGGGAGGGGCGTGGATATATATTTTTCTGAAAACTTCTCCCCATCCAGGCGCAGCTCCTTTCTGAGCATGTATGTCAGAGGATAACCAAACCCATAATTACCGACCGGCAAATCATATTTAGCTCTGTGGGTAGAGAGGGGCAGAGAACTTTTGATGTCGGAGTTTTGAATTCAGACCAGATGTCTGGCGGGAGAGACCACCGACGGGGCGCAACGCAGAGCAAATACAGAGGCTGCCTAAAGGAGAACTCCACTTGTCCTTATACTGTGGAGGGGCCTCTTTGTCCCTGAGGGTAGACAAAACTGCCTTTTATAGGTAGCTATAGGAGGTACATATATTACTGGAGGATCACACTTTACTGCTGGAGATTTAATCTCGACATACGGAAAGGTTTCTTTACAGTAAGAGCTCTAAACACACAAAATAGACTTACACAGGAGCTGCAGGATGTGTTACTAAATGCGCAAAATATAACTGGCTATTGCTGATAATGTAACACATAAGTATGGTGGTAGGGAGGGCGAGGCTTAATGCCCACATGGCGCATGGTGGTTGAGGTGTTGAGCGTTCACTGACTGACTCACGCACTGGATGCTCTCTTACCCATGTGACCACTGTGACAGCCAATGGCAGTGTCAGGAACTGGATCACCTGCCGGTAGCACTGTGGTTCCCAGGCAAGAAGGTTGCAGTTCTGGTAACAGCGGGTGTCTCCCTGATTCCCCCCAAGCCTGAAGCAAATACAGAGGCTGCCTAAAAAGGAGAACTCCACTTGACCTTATACTGCGGAAAGGGCCTCTTTTTCCCATAACCACCTTTTTATAAGTAGCTATAGAAGGTACATCCCAAGCCTGAAGCAACAAGGAAATGTAGAGACGGAAACACTGAAAGCAAAAGAAAAATGTAAATGAGGGACTAAATACCTTCCCAGCAGATCTCAGCAATTAGTCTTGACCTGATGCTGGCTGCTGGGAGAGTATTTATTCCCTCCTCCACATTTCCCTCTTGCTTCAGTGTTTTGCCTGCTAGCCAGATATCACTTGCTGATTCATCCCCAGCCTCAGGTTGCATTCACACCCGAATGTTTTGTAGCACGATGCTCAAAGACACTCAACAAGCAAAATACCATTCATTTCAATGACCCCTATTCACACTGAGATGTAACCAGTGGCCATTGAAATGAATGGGATTTTGCTTGTTGAGTGTGTTTGAGCTTCGAGCTACAAAACGCTTGGATGTGAATGCAGCATTGATCCTGATCCTGATCCTGATCCTGATCCTGCTCTTGCCCTGTCCTGTGTCCCTTTTGCCTTTTTATCTGCTCCACTTGTTCCCGATTCCAGTTCTGGCCCCCTTCCTGACTGTTTCTTGCACCTCCAGTTTTACCCTGTTGATCTGTGTTCCCCATGTTGTATACATTGTGTTATGGTTGGGTTGCTGGTTAGGTATTTTGTCACTTTGCTAATTGTTCACTTGTAGCTTCATGTTTGCTGTGTATTTTGTTTGCTGCTGTTTGGATATGTTTTGTTTCACTATTAACTCACT